>NC_089591.1:35243590-35433573 GCF_019320115.1 Miscanthus floridulus
CTTCTTATTCTAGTTGTTGAGGTAGGGCCTTGGCAAGGCCCATGCACTCCCTCATGGTGTGCTTCATGCCCTTATGAACTAGGCATGGTTCATCGAGCATCTTGTCAAACTACGCGCTATAATTATGCTTGGCGCGAGCGCTCGATGGAAGCAATGATGTTGTCTAGTTGGTGGCAATCGTAATTGTCCTTGCCAAGAACCCTCTAGCCTATCATGGTGGTCACGGTCAGCATATTAGAGTTTGCAATCATCAAGACGATGGTCACGATCATAGGGACATCTATCCTTGCAATGGTCATCATCGCGCGTGCAAGGAAATCGGTCTAGGGAGCCCGGCCGATTTCTTCCCTATGGCGCTGTTTGGCTTCTTTAGCATCGGCGTACTGGTTGGTCATTCTAGAACATCTCACCAATTGATGTTAGTGACTTCCTATTGAACTTCCTTTGGAGCTTGTCATGATGATGGAGCACCTTAGACAAAGCAGGTGATCACCATGGTCTCAAGGATGTTAGGAATCCTGTTCCTTACTTCTAAGAAACAACAGATGTAGGGCCGAAGGAGCTCTACTGCCCTCTAGTAGACCCTTACCAGGTCATGCTTCATGGCCGCCCACTCACAGTTTGCCTTGTAGTTCTTAATGAACATATTCTTGAGGTCGTCCCAAGAATCGATGATATCTGGCTGGAGGCTAGTGAGCCAATTCATTGTGGCGGGTTATAGCATGATTGACAGGTAATTTGCCATGACATCGGGGTTGCCGCCGCTAGCCTTCATGGTGATGGCATATCTCATTAGCCACTGCTCAGGATTGGTGTGGCCATCATATGATTGGACTCCATAGATCTTGAAGTTGGTGGGCCACTACACGGCATGGAGCCTATTCATGAAGGCTCATGGGCCATCTATGATGATGGCGCATCAGCAATGGCATGTGGGGTGGCACCTCCAGCAGCTCATAGGGTGGCGGCACTGGCAGCAGGCCGAGGAGCATTGCCGGAGTGAGCCAACTCAAGCAGTTGTAGGGCGACTTCTAGATCTCCCCACTCTCGGTCATACTCTTGCTAGCAGAGAATTTCGCCCTCGTGTCATGAGTTGTGGTTCCTTCAATGTGACAAACGAACATCATGGAGCTTGTTGAGGTGGCTCTGAGCATCGCCCCCATGGGGTGGTTGACTTCTTGATTGATGTTAGGGTTGGTGTAGCTTGGCGGCTACCCAGGTTTAACAATCTGGTTGCCTTATGAGCCCTCTTGGAGATATGGGCCGCTAGCCTAGAAATGGCTACCACCTAGATGGTTGGGGTGAGACCACCATGACCTCCTAGACCGGTTGGACTTGATGGAGTGAGATGGAGCTTGATTTTTGTGGATTTTGAGGACCTAGATCGCCACTACTTTATGCATGGTGGTGGCTTTGGCAAGCTTGAGGCTCTATTGGAGCTTACTGAGCTTGTTCATGGCCACTGCGAGATTGGCGCTCAGCTAGACTTAGTGCCCATCAACTTGTAGGAACTCATCATCAAGATTGTGCATGATGCGATGGCCGCCTTGCTTGTCAATGTCCCCTTCTCCCACTACGGCAGTTGCGGCCGCACCTTCCACTATGCGACGTCTGGCATGGTCAGTGTTCTTGTGCTCTCGAGCAGTGTGCTAGGAGTTGATTTCCCCATCTTGGGCTCTCACAGCTGACCAAGAAAAGTTCCCCAAGAAAACACCTAGGTGACGATGGGGTTTCAGCGGTGATGTCAATGATGGTCTTGGTGGAGCCCTCAGATTTGCCCCTGGCTCCTCCTCCAAGATGAGGAGTATAGAGTCTTTGTCGAGCTACCAGATCTAGACCATGTTGACCGCTGGAGCAAATTGATTGGCGATGTGCAGATCATGCTTGAAGATTGGGTAAACATGGCAGATCTAGTCAGTGCAAAGTTCACGCAAGGCGTCTTGATTGACGGCGGCCATGTTGGCCAGCCCATAGGGCTGGGCAGACATAGAGTCCTATGCTAGACCTTCTTGCCCGGCTCTAGGTGGACTAGGCCTAGGGAGTAGTCGGTGTTGCACTGTGCACCTCGCTGGGGTCGCCGTGATGATCAAATCTGATTCTTGCCATCTCGGGCAACACGATTTAGTGGAATGCTTGGTGCGAACCGTCGTGAAATGCTAGAGTAGCGGAGACTCATTGTCGTGTGGAGTCTGATGCATGACCAACTCTACGAGCAACAAGCACTCAACTAGCTTTTCATCAACCCGATCTATGGAGAAGTTCAGATCGTCCTACTGGATGGGCTTCCTCTACCAGCGCGGCAATGGTGGGCGAGTCATCAGAAAGGAAAATGACCCCAAAAGAGCTCCTAAGATCAGATTTGTTGGCATAGATGTGGGCGCAACCATCACAAGGTTGACTTGCGCTGGCTGGATGATCTCACTGTTGCCATCGATGTTGATGACCCAGGTGACGGAACCAATCATAAAAGACTGGCTGGGCCTAGGAGTGAACTGAGAGGTCAAAAAATGTACCATCTGACTCACCATGGGATCAAGCACACACCCCTACCTAGCATGCCAACTATCATCAAAATATGCTTAGCAGTCCACCAAGGGGCTACCCACGATGGTAGATTTGTTAGAGAGGTGAGCGAGATCAGGAGCAAGATGGTGACAAGACATAAGATTTATATAGGTTTAGGCCATCAGCTTGACGTACTACCCTAATCCTATGTCCCGTTGGTTTGTATTGGCTATCATATATGAATGTGCATCTTTTGAGGGGTCCCCTACCTGCCTTATATAGCTTAGGGGTAGGGTTACATGCCGATTAGGTTAGAATCCGATCGGGTAAGAGATAATCTATAAAAGGAATCATACATTCGACATATCCTAATAAATTCTACGCAATCTTTAGGATGCCACCGAGATGCCTTGAAGCATGTGCCGAGCTATGCCATGCACTGCAAGCCTTCATCTTGTGGGCTAGACCATCCCTACTGGTGTGGCCCATGCGCATCATCATGGGTACCTAGGGTCAGACCCCCCACACCTACATACCTTGAAGATCTAGGCACCAAACCACCAAGGGAAGAGCTTAGGCCCAACTAGAGATCCACCATGCAAAGGTGGTGGCAAGGTGGGCTGGCCCTAGTGCAGTCGCACTAGGGGTGCGAGCGCACCACCCCTAGCTCCCCTCGGCCCCACCTTCCTCTAGCGATGCAATCAATGCACGTAGAGGTCGGTTTGGGGAGTTTCCATCTATACCCCCCAAACCGACCTATAGCTTGTATATAAGAAGGGGGACAGCGTCTCTCTAAACACACACCATTTATTCCAAACACCTCACACCTCTCTAGCTACTCTTGTACTTTTAGTAGTCATTTTGAGTAAGGCAAAACTACCTTGGAGGGCTTGACTCCTTGGAGAATTCTTGGTATGAATAAAATAAATAGTTCTTCCATTGTCATGTTCTCACTTTATCAATATAGACTTGCTTATGAACTAGAGTATAGTTCTTATGTCATGATCATAGCATATGAACTAGCACGTAGTTTCTATGTTATGAACTTTGCATATATAACTTTATGCTTAACCATTCATATAACTTATATGATTAGAGTTAGAGCTAAGTTAAGGTGGCAATTCATCGTTCCTTTGGGTTTGCCCATGTCCTATGCTTGTTGATCCATAGGGTCAGAGTCCTAGGGTGGTATGGGTAGTTTCTTTATACATGGGCATGATGCTCGGGTATATGGGAACCTTCAGATGTGATGGTGCCTCATGGTTGAGGGATAGACAACAGGTGGTGACAGCCCTATCATCCCTTGTAATCCCCTATGTTCAGGTATTCATATAGGAGTTCGTAAAGCCTCCCATGCTTGCTAGCAAACCAGTGCCCAGAGGTCTCCCCATCCATCTTACACTGAGGTTTAGCTCTAACCATGTAATTTGTATGATCATCACCTATTCTTTGCATGGCTATATTAGAACAAGCCTGCTCCACTTAGGAACATTCTTTATTCTTTCTTTCTCTTTTATCCTTGAGGTTGGAGTTGGTATTTATTAACGCACACAAAAAAATCTGCAAGCACATGGATACCACTGTAGCTTTCACCCGGAAGTATTCCAAGTATCATATCCACAGGGAAACATATGAGATTAACTACATCTAACTTAACCCAGAGTAGAAACAAGACTTAAGATAATAGTAGTATAAAGGAGATCACTAAGGTCTTCTAGTTCTAACTTCGGTAAGCTATGTCTTATATTGTTTGATTCTAGGAATATTACTAAGGGAAACACATGCAGAGTATGTTTCCTATAGTAACTAAATCCTACTTGGCCTACAAACGGGAGGTGGACTATAGAGGATTCAACGAGGCTATAAGTGTCACCCTTGTGAGCTACCACCGATCTGGAATGTGGGATACATCTATGAGTAGCCAAGTCTATGCACCACGCTTACACTATGAATACTACTTTAACCTAGGAATGACAAGGATTAAAGTACTAAAAAAGAGTCGCAAACCTAAAGAACAATATAAACAAATTACTTACTTGAATTAGAAGTTGATTACCAGAGAAATCTCAGAAGCAAGCTCATGAAGAACTTTATTTCACTAGGGTACAAGCCATAGAGAGGGCACCAATAGGCTGGTACTTCCTCCAAACTCTTCCCCCACATGCTATCTCTCTATTTCTAATACAAGACTAGATCCTATGGAGGACTAATCTTCTCTTGATAGCTGGCTCTGATCCTGATAAGGAGGATATGAATTAGGGTTTTTGGATGGCTTTAGGGAGGGGGTAGGGGCTACTATATATAGGGGGAGACATCAATTATGAGCTCTCGGATCAAACTGACTTAAAACAATGGCGTAGATTTGTTCTTTAAGGTGGTGGGAAACTAACATACAAAGGAGAGCCTGACAGGTGGGGCCCATAGGGCGACCGGCCTAGTGGTGGGGTCGGTGGCCCCCATGTCTGCCACTTGGCTCGATCTTTGGTGGAGAGTCTTCTGGATTCTTCCCAAGTGGGTACCATCATGGATAAACATGATTTACTTTGATGAATACGTCCACCTTGACAGTTTTCTGATTAAATCCACTTGCAGTCACATATTCACCAAAGCTCATGGAATTTATTAGTTTAAACCCCTAGACCTATGTTTGGTGATGAAATTAAGTATATATGTAGGTTATATTTATGGTTTATAATTGATGTTAATGACCGTCAACAATTCCCACAAGCTTAACCTTTGCTCGTCCCTGAGCAAAGCTAAACTTAGCAATGGATCAGGAGTTGCTACAATGCTTTCATGCCTCAAAAGTACACATGTGTTCAATCAAGAATTCTCCTCTAGATTAGAATAAACTGATCTAACTTTCAAACTTACCCATATTACCTTCAACCATCGGCCTTCTTAGCCTTCACTTGGGTCTTGAGCAATTGAAAGATAGAACAATCAAGCCAAGCACTATGTCTCAAGTTCTTTGTTCCACCATTGCTCTCAGAGTTTTTATATGTTTTCAAAATAAAACTCAGAGATTCCATTGTATGACACTCTCAAGTCTATCAATATATATGGTATTTGTGGATCCTCACCTAGGCAATAAAGATGTTATGCCTTTTTCTCTTCCTACCATTAAGGCTTATATGGAGTTCATAGGTAGGGAGAAAGCTAGAGCATATTTGCAATACATATATTATAAAGTCAAACAACGGATCCAAAGAGAGTTGAGTCATACAATCAAATCAAGATATGCATGTGTGTGCACTATTTGCCTAAACGGTCATTTAGCCCATTTACACACTGTGTAAATGCTACACAGTGGTACACCATTTCCGTTTAATTAGACGTTTAGCCCGTTTAACCAGCCGTTTTGCCTGTTTAATTGGCCGTTTAGATCGAATAATGGCTAAATGACAAGGACCAACTGTTTACCATTTAGAGTTTAGGATTACATTGTGTGTGTGGATATATGGTGGATATTTATGGTGGCTAACCTAATTCTACTTTGCTCCTTGAAAACTTATCTCTCTCTTTTGAAAACTTAAAAATATTTGCTAGAGAGCAGGGGCTTTCTTATTCATGTCTCTTCTTTTTTTTTCTCTAGATGGGCATCAAAGTACCCATTGTTGGGGACCAATACTAGGGTACCTAAAGAGGAGGAGCTAATAACCATCAACATTGATTCATCCGAGCAGTCAAGAGCGTGACTACAGCTCCAACCGACCCCTAGGAGCACAAGCTCCGCCTTGCCCGTCCTCTGGGGATGGGCTCTGCCTCATTCGACCTCTAAGGGCTGGCTCTACCTCACCTAACCTCTAAGGATTAGCTCTACCTCACCCAACCTCTGAGGGTGGGCTATGCCTCACCCAACCTCTAGGGATAGGCTCTGCCTTGCCCAACACCGAGGCCGTGGGCTCTGCCTCAACCGACCTTTGTGGGCTGGCTCTGCCTCGCCCTACCTCTAAGGGTGGGATCTGCCTCACCTAACCTCTAAGGGTGGGCTCCACCTCAACCAACCTCTAAGGGTGGGCTCCATCTCACCTGACACTAAGGCCATGGGCTCCGCCTTGCCTGACCTCTGATGGTGGCTCCATCTCACCCAACCTCTGAGGGTAGGCTCCTCCTTGCCCGACACCAAGGCTGTAGGCTCCGCCTCGCTTGACCTCTAAGCACTGGTTCTGCCTCGCTTGGCCTCTAAGGGTGGCTCCCTTGGGTTTGTGCTCTACCTCGCCTGACCTCTAAGGGTGGGCACCACCTCGCCCGACATTGAGGCCATAGGCTCCACGTCACCCAACCTTTGAGGGCTGGCTCCATCTCGCTCGGCCTTTGAGGGTGGGCTCTGCCTCGCCTAACCTCTGAGGGTGGGCTCCCTTGGGTTTGTGCTCTACCTCACCTGACCTTTGAGGGTGGGCTCTGCCTTGCCCAACACCGAGGCCACAGGCTCTGCCTTGCCTGACCTCTAAGGGCTGGCTCTGCCTCGCCCAGCCTCTGAGGGATGGCTCCACCTCTCCCGGCCTCTAAGGCCAGGCTCTGCCCCGCCTGACCTCTAAGGGCTGGCTCCCCCTTGCCCAGCCTCTAAGGGTGAGCTCCATGTCGCCTAACCTCTAGGGATAGGCTCTACCTTGCTCGGCCCTTGGGTTTGTGCTCTGCCTCACTCGGCCTCTAGGGGGACTCTGCCTTGACCTACCCTAAGGCCAGGGGATCCGTCTCACCCGACGGAGACCCATACCACCGCCAACCACTCTAGGTCCAAGCGAATAGGCCTAGGTCAAATTTCTAACACCAGGGAGTCGATCAGCATGCTCTGATATAACCCATGGCTATGATGGGCCATACCTAGGGATTCACATCAGGAATAGTGTCAGGTGTACCGGTGTTGTTCTGCCTAACACTCGTATGAGCACTAACAGGCGAGTCAGTTCACCACGATGTTCGCCAGGATGGAGTGCAGTGCCATGACTAGGAGATAACGCCTACACATGGCGCCAGTGATGGATATGGCCACAATGTGGAGCTATCCCTATTGATGTCTACGAGGTCAGCGGGACTCGTGTGAAGGAAAAGAAGGAACCGGCGATCTTGGAGGACTTCTTCTCCTTCTCATGCTCCTCTTTTCCCTCCACTATTACCTATGCTTTCCCTTGGCCTATAAAAGGGAAAGTAGGGCATCCCATGAAGGAGACTCGAACCCATCGAACACCAAACCGATCAGAACACACAAGCACATAGCCAAGAAGCGATCGAGCTCTCGGCACCCGTTCGCTCCTCTCGCTAGAGACTTAGGACTTGTCCCTCTCTCGACCGCTTATAACCCCTACTACAAACTTTTAGTGCTAGTAACACGAGCAACAACAATGAACTAGACAAAGGGACATTCTACTCGAACCAGTATAAACCTCATGTCCTCTAAGCACACCATCTGAGCTAGATGTGCAATATTAGAAATTTACTTGTTGGTGGTAACTCAAAACGCCAATAGTGGCATGCTAGGTAGGGGCCTTTTGTGTGTCTCAACATCCACACCAGGCCTCGGATGGCTAGTCGCAACATCAGCTAGGTCCTAGGCACGCACGTGCACTTCGGGGACCTAGACTTCATCATCATCATGATAGAAGGAGAGTTGGCGTAGGCTCCCGCCGCCGTCCAATCTCTCCACTCTATCGGCCTTAGCACGATCACCAAGGTGCTAGAGGAGCTGCAGCTGCACACACTAGAGGCCCACACCCCTAGGAGTGACGAGCTCCTCGGCTTCAATTACGGGAGGTTAGAGCGCCAGCTCAACGCCTTCCTAGGACCTCAACTATCTCGAGGGGACCTATGCCACCACATCTTCTCGTTCACCAATGTCATGGCATAGCTTGCTAGGGGAGAGCCCCTCTCCCCTAAATACCTCCCCTAGAGCACCATGACAGAGCTCCTGTTCGGTCTTCGCAATGCCACAAAGACCGTTGACCACCTTGGGGCGCAACGCACCCCTCCATCCCCCGTGAACGACGAGTTCATGGGGATGACTGAATATGTTGCAGAGTCTTTCCACAACCTCCTCACAGGAGAATCGGAGTTACCCTCTAGCTCTGACTCCAGCAGGGGAGCCATCACCTCTCTCGTGAGTGTTTCATGGCAGGTACCCCCAAGGGACACGTCGAAAGCATCCACGAGGAAGAGGCTACCCTAATGAATGACCTTGATGATGAGGTCAAGGGGGATGCAAGGGCCCTGCCTTGCCTACGGGTGGAGCAGCCGAAGGCCCAACACCAAGAGCTCGAGGAAGTGTGACTGCTGTTTACACCAAAATTTGGAAGAAGAGTCATAGGGACTCAAAAGTTCCTAAGATCATGTCATCAAGGAATCAATTGCGTGCAGATCAGAACCAGCTGATTCAGATGCAAAACTAGAATCACCTTTCTTTAGATAGCGCCGGCGGATAATGACAAAGGCTATGATCAGCTCCAGGACGAGGCATGTTAGACTCTACAAAAAGGGAAAAAAGAGTCCAAGTTATCTTAAATTAGGAATGTTTTCTCTAGGGTCAAAAATTGTGATGAGTAATGCTTAGACAGGAGTCATGCGTATGTCCCGGGTATAAATATCAAACCCCGGCTATTGTAAAGGACACACAATCAATCCAATATACAAGTCATTTACTTTTTTGGCTCCGGCCACCCCTTAGGAGTAGGAGTAGAGTAGATCTCGGTGAGTTCTTCAGCAAGTATGGCTGCATCGATCCGGTCGAGCTCCACTACATGTTGTAAGTACCATCATGGCTTATACCTCTGTTTGTACGGCTGCATCGATCCGGTCAAACTCTACTTCGACTCTGGTATAAGTTAGTTATCGATTTTGCCTATATGGCTACATCGATCTGGTCGACCCCCACTGCATGAACTAGATCAAGGTCAAGTTATCGGCTCTATCTAACGGTGGCGTTCCTTTGGATAGATTCATTAAGTTACCAATATTGCTTATTGCTTCCATTATTTATTTAATTACAGCAATATCACTTCGCTCGATTGGGATTGATCTAGATCAGCCTTATATCCTTTTAACCCATCGTTTGTTTATCTAAAAACTGATCTAATCTGTACTTTAAATGATGAGTTATGTTTTATCGGCTGTTTTACATCAATCTTGATCATGCATAGTGTGCGGTTAAGGCGTGTTTGATCTTGAGTAGATCTATTGGGTTAGCAAAAACTGTTCCATGGCCTGTTATCATGGCCTGTGTGATTCTGTCGCACACCCCACTGTTAGCACCATGGAGTAGGGATTGTTATTTGGTAGATCTATTCTTGAGAGGGCATGACCTTAACTATACGCTATGCCTGAATCGACTGTTTTAGCCAATATCGGGCGCTTTCACGAACAGTTTGCATCACGAGATCGTTGAAGTAGCGATAGGTTGAAAGATGTGTTAGCCCCATGATCTTATTATTGTATTAGGGCCTGCATGATTCTACCTCATGCCCCACTGATATTAGTAATAAGTTAGGGTCGTCGAGTCTATTGTTGTTTCTATGGCCTGCATGATTCTGCCTCATGCCCCACTGGTCATAGCGATAGATGAGATCTAATATGTTCATTAGATTTATTTCTATTAAATGGTTGAATGATGATTAACTGTTTCTTTTATAAAGGAGTTCGGTTACTTATAATCATTGGCTTAGCATGAACTAATTATTGTTGATATCTTTTTGCCAGTGACCAGTATTTGTTTAAACAACAACATTCATAATGATAACCGATTCTTCTTACACAACGACATTCAGATGCAGAAAATGGAATCGGCTTTCCATAGATAGCGCCAGCAGATAACAACAAAGGCTATGTTCGGCGCCAGGACGAAGCATGCCAGACTCTATAAAAAGGGAAAGATTAGAGTCCAAGTTATCTTAAATTAGGAATGTTTTCTCTAGGGTCAAAAATTGTAATAAGTCATGCTTAGACAGGAGTCATGCACAGGGTCCGGGTATAAATACCAAACCCTAGCTATTGTAGAAGAATCAATCAATCCAAATACAAGTCAATTACTTTTTTGGCTCCGGCCACCCCTTAGGAGTAGGAGTAGAGTAGATCTTGGTGAGTTCTTCAATGAGTACGGCTGCATCGATCCGGTCGACCTCCACTATTTATCTGTAAGTACCGTCATGGTTTATACCTCTGTTTGTATGGCTGCATCGATCCGGTCAACCCTCACTGCGGCTCTGGTATAAGCTAGTTATCGACTCTTATTTAATTCAAGTATGACCTGTGTGATTCTGCCTCACACCCCACTGCTTGAATTAGATCGAGGTCAAGTTATCGGCTCTACCTTAGAATGGCAGTCTTAGGTAGATTCATTAAGTTACCGATATTGCTTATTGCTTTCATTGTTTATCTAATTATAGCAATATCACTCTGCTCGATTGAGATTGATTTAGATCGGCCTTATATCTTATTTAACCCATCATTTGCCAACCTAAAACTGATCTAATCTACACCTTAAACGATGAATTATATTTTATCGGCTGTTTTACATCAATCTTAATCGTGCATAACATGCGGTTAAGGCATGTTGCGTCTTGAGTAGATCTATTGGCTACCGAGAACCGTTCCACAGCCTGTTATCACGGCCTATGTGATTCTGCCTCACACCCCACTATTAGCACCATGGAGTGGGGATCGTTATTTAGTAGATCTATTCCTGGTAAGGCATGACTTTAACTGTGCATTATGCCTGAATCGACTGTTTTAGCCGATATCGAGCGCTTACACGAATAGTTCGCATCACGAGACCATTAAAGTAAAGATATGTTGAAAGATTTGTTAGCCCCATGATCTTATTATTGTATTATGGCCTGCATGATTCTGCCTCATGCCCCACTGATATTAGTAATGAGTTAGGGTCATCGAGTCTATTATTATTTCTATGGCCTGCATAATTTTGCCTCATGCCCCACTGGTCATGATGATAGATGCGATCTAACATGTTCATTAGATTTATCTTTATTAAATGGTTAAGTGGTGTTGAATTGTTTCTTTATATAAAAGGGGTTCGGTTAATTATAATCATTGGCTCAGCACAAACCAATCATTGTTGACATCTTATTGCCATTGATTAATATCTGTTTGATTAATGATATTTATCCTAAATGATAACCGATTCTTCATACACAACCTCATGAGCTCTAATTGATTTATTCTCATGAATATAGTAGAATTGACTATTTAGTCGATCTCCTTTCATATCGGCTCTCATAGCCGCACATTCGGGACTGTCTGGCAACATCGGCAAGTTTTGCCCTTAATTACTGATGAACTTTCTCTCCTTGTCAATTGCAGGGTCAAATTGACTGGTATGTCTTGGGAGGATCGTGTAGGATCGACCACCCCTGTGGTGAAGCTAGGCGAATCTGCTCCATCGAGAGGACCCTTCTGGCTTGTTGCCTGTGTCCTCGGCATGGGACAAAAATTCTAGGTCGACACACATTTCTAGCATGCCCGGTGGGACCCCACAATCATCATGGCAGTTCACAACAACGACGACATCCTTATGCTACATTATGAAGATCTACTTGATGGGGATAAGGGTATCATCAGCAAAGCAATAGAAGAGTTTCAGAACAAATGTTTGTTGTCCTACACCAAAACACGTGAGAACACAATTGTTCAGAAATTTCTACAACTAAGAGTTTTGTTACACGGGCAAACGGACACAAATGAAGCTAAAGACAGGCATTTCTTTAAAGAGGTTGTGGACAAATCTATTCGTGATGCCATGTTGAGCCATAATGAAGCTTTCGTGGATGTATTCCATAACCCCTTGAAAGAGACGATTCATGGATTTGTAGTTGGTCAAGGCGGACCGGCTAATTACAACATTCTAGATCCGTCGACCCAGGGGACCAATCAAGTTAGTACCAGCCATCAAGAAGCAGCACCGGTTGGTAGTGGTGATGTCCAGACGTTCATGGTTTATCTGAACAAACTCAAGGAACTACTACAAATCAAACACAGTACCATCCTGGACCACCAATACAGCATGTGCAACAGCCGGTAGGGCAAAGTCGTAACTAGGTGATCAATTTTGGCACATCAGGCCACATACCGTTGTCGGCTCAAGAAATAGCACCGTCAGTTCAAAGGATCCGTAGAGATATAGATCCTTATATCTATAATCAGAGACTTCAAGCAGCAAGCCAGCAAAGGACTCAGCAGATTGAGATTTTACAAGGGTATCACTATAGCACAGATTATAACACCCTCCACATGATGCCAAATCTAGGATATCAAGGCATGCGGGATTTCAATTCACAGATGGGTCAGTAGGTACAGAGGAATTCAAATCCATAAGCTGATGAGTTATTGCTAAGCGTGACTGAGATGAAGAAAAATTAGTTTGGTCTGAAGCCAAAAGGGCTGACCTTTTTATACAAACACCCATATCTAGAATGGTATGATTTGGTCGCTCTTCCAACAAATTATAGGCTCCTAGAATTTGCTAAGTTCTCTGGCCAAGACAGTACAAGCACGATAGAACATGTCAGTCAGTATCTTACACAATTGGGCAAAGCATCAGTTGAAGATGCCCATCGAGTTCGTTTCTTCTCTCTATCCTTATCAGGGCCAGCCTTCACTTGGTTTTCATCATTGCAGTCAATTCCATTGCCAATTGGGCTGATCTAGAGAAGAAGTTTCATACATATTTTTATACTAGGACTGGAGAAAAGAAGATTACCAATCTGACAACCATAAGACAGAAGATTAATGAATCGGGCACTGAATTTCTTCAGAGGTTTTGAGAGACTAGGAACTTGTGTTTCTCCTTAAACTTGGCTGATGATCAACTAGCTGCTTTAGCTATTCAAGGAATGATGCCGATGTGGAAAGAAAAGCTACTGGGACAAGAATTTGACAACTTGGGACAATTGGCTCAATAAGTAGCAGCACTTAATAGCCAATTTCAGAGTATGCATAGAGATACCCGGTTCTAGAAGAGTATCTCAGTAGCCGAAGCTTATGATCCATACTCAGTCAATGACGGCTATGAAGATGAAGAAGAAGAGGTTGCTATAGCTAAATGGAATTGGGACAAGAAGACAGTGATGGTGCCAAATCCTTGGGGAAGAGGAGTCGAGGAGAGCTATGACTTTGATATCACCAAATCAGATAAACTCTTCAATTTCTTGTTGGAGAAAGGGCAGATCAAGTTGCCCGATGGTCATGTCATGTTGCCCCTGATCAGTTGAAGAATAAGAAGTTTTGCAAGTTCCATAATGCTACTTTTCATTCCACTAATGAATGTAGAATCTTCAGGCAGCATATACAGAGAGCTATGCGGCAGGGGAGACTTAAATTTGATACGCCTCAGAAAATGAAAGTTGATGATAATCCTTTCCTAGGAGATCAAAACATGGTTGATGCTGGGCTATTCAAAGGAAAAACTACGGTCCTAACATCAACCAAATCAAAAGGAGCTGGAATAGTCGATCCTAAGATGCAAATATCGGCTGATGAGTACAGAGAAATTAGGAGACATCGTGCCGAGCAGAAGAGCCGATATGAGCAGGGGAGGACATCAAAAGCAGAGACGATAAAGCCACGGGTCACATCTTGGATTCTATTGAATAAGTGGCAGTGGTAGAAGGAAGAGGATTATCAGAGGTGGTTAAAAGATCAAGCGTACCAGCATCAATTGAAGCAAGAAAGGTATGAAAGGGAACAAGCTGAATTATATTGGAATTGTCCTTTCTTCAGACATTGCTAGAATGAAGGTTTGAAATTGCCTATCAGACATGACTGTCCAGAATGCAGCAATCAATATTGGGAGTATGGGCAGTCTCAAACCAACCACCGGTCTATCCATGCTCAAGATGCATATCATCATAATAACATGGATCGGTGCTTAAACAATAAAAGTGTTCATGATCAGCTTGGAAAAAGAGTCATTGATCAGGACTGGGCTGATCATGAAGAAGAAGGCACTGAAAGAAGATATGTGTGGCAGGAAAGCCAGTGGTGCCTAGGAGGTTTAACAAAAAGCTAGAAGATAAGGGTGCAACGCCTAAGGAATAAAGAGATGGAACAAGGTCAGGCATCCGGTAAGACTCAAGTGTGGCGTACCAAATAGATAGCAGATAGAATGCAACCATCAGCTAATATCCAAATGGCTTTTCTATTGCCATCGAATTTCAGAGCTCCAGCAGATCAAGAAGTTTATTCGAATTTCAATGAATTAGAGTATGAGGACATAGTTGCCAAGTTGATGGTTGTACAGCAAGCAATATTTGATAAGCCAGTCAAACATTGGCACTTAAAGGCGTTATATATGAAAGGTCTTGTTGATGGGAAGCCGATGAACAAGATGTTGGTGGATGGAGGTGCTTCTGTCAATCTTATGCCTTACACTACTTTTTGTAAACTTGGCAATGGACCAGAAAATCTGATGGAGACTAACATGATACTTAAGGATTTTGGAGGTAATATGTCTAAGACCCGGGGGGCAATAAACATCGAGCTAACAATCGGAAGCGAGACTCTACTCACTATATTCTTCATCATCAATGGGAAAGGGTCTTAAAGTTTGCTCCTCGGTCATGATTGGATTTATGCGAATTGTTGTATACCATCGACCATGCATCAGTGTTTGATTCAATGGCATGGAGATGATGTCGAACTGGTTCACGCTGATGAGTCCATGAGCGTCGCAACAGCTAATCCAGTCATTTGGGAACTAGGAGACTTCGAATGTTTTTCTGGCAAGTCATGGGGAGGCTTCATTAAGATCAGCAATGAAAGCCAACAGCCGATGCAAGCGATCGGCTCTGAAAGCTTGTTTTAGTAGAAAAATGACGACTTCATGTTGGCCATTGGATTAAAGGAAAAATAAGCGTTGAGTCTTAGAGATGGATTTAGGCCGACGCATGTGAATGCTAAGTCAAAGTGTGAGTGTGATTTGGAGTTAATGGATTTCTTAAGAAGTTCTATTTCGCTTAATAGGATGCTTGACCTAGGTTCATTAATCATTCGACCTTTGATATAAAAAGTTTTGTGGTACGTTATTCTGACACCCGGTCAACATTTGATAGCCGATTCGTTCTCGGCTCTAATAGCCGGTACCAGGAGGGTATTGCCTCTAGTTCAAAAAATAAAAATCTTCAAAGACAATAAAAGCCGATACGATATGTATCACCTATAGAGCAAAAAGCACAAAAGCAATCATATACAAGGGCATTGCACTAAGGCACATTCATAAAAGAGCAGGAGTCTTTGTTCATCAGATTACCCTAAGTACAAACTAATCAAAGACCTTATTCACCACATCCTGAGCAGATGTGATGTCTACTATGGCCTCCGCTGCCATGGTGAATTCTTCGAGCAGGTCCTCGTGCTCCTCAGGGCCATCGCCCATAGGGAAAGCAGTCTCCATGGCATGGAGATCATGCCTGGTTTGGACCTATGCCGCAGTTAGCGCCACCGATGCGCCATGATGAACACCGTGAAGAGCAATCTCCTAGGTGCGGGCTGGGACGTCTTGGAGACGAGTGTCAATGGGGGAATCCCTCACATTGACGGTGTTTGCAGCCACGTTTGCTGCCGATTGGAGAGATTCTAGTTGCACCGTTTGAGCTGGCAATTGTAGAAGAATATCAAGACAAAGGCAACGGAAACCAGAATGGAAACATTCATGGAGCTCATCCTACCTGCTACCGCGGTGTTAGACTCAGCCAACCATGCTTGAACGGTGTTGGCCTCCTCCTCAGCCGCATTAAGAGCCGCTTAGAGGACTCCCAGATGAATCTCCAATTGGTAGTTGTTCCGAATCGCCTCAGAATAGTGATCCTCGGCCGCCCTCCATTCTCGAAAGAAGCGCCGGGCATCATCACCGTCGTATGAGTTGGAAGAACCTGACGATGAAGCTGGCACGAAAGATGCAACACTAGCGGGTTTGTCAGTCCTGGGAAAAGGATGAAGGCTGTCATTCACAATGAACCTATAGGCGAGTCAGGATAGATCATCATCATGAATAGAGGTTGCCAATCTCACCTCATGCATCGGAGATGCTGGTTCATCGGCATGTCTTCTACCGGGATCTCCTCTGCCACGCGCTTACCTCGATTACCTTCACTGGCCATGAGAAATGATTAGATCTACAGAAAAGAGGAAGGGAACCGCTATAGGGTTTTAGTAGATGGAAGGAAGCGAAGGATTAGTTGTAGATAGAGATGTGTTTGAGGCCAAAGCCCTCTGCTTGTATTTGAAGACATGAAGCGAAGAGGCGGATGCCTCGGGGCGCGCAAAAGGCAACTGCAATTAATAGAAGGCGAAACACCACTTCACCAATGTCGAAGAGAATACGATGCCAGATGACTAAGGATGGAAGATCAAAAGGCTCCCTTAATAAAGGCCATATTTTTAGACCTAGATAAAATTAAAGCCAAAGGTCTGGAATCAGCTATTTTCAAAATCGGTTCTTCAGTCAGAACAAAGAATGACTTTTAGGAAGGCTAGAAATGAATTACCCTTAATGACTAAGGGTAAAAGGGCTGATGGAGTCACCCTATAAACCCGCACATAGCCATAGTACAGTCTCTCCTTGGGAAGTTTAAACCAGATTGAGGTGCGTTATGCCGAAGTTTACAAGAATTTTATGATAGATAACTTGGAAGATTTGTGCTGCCTTTGAAGAGCATTGAAGCCTACGAACCAAGGATTGCGGTGTTATGATTGAGAGGTCAGGAATGAGCAATTCTCGGAGGGAGGTTTGGTTTGGAGAGTAAAATTGCCGATCAGGTCAGAGGATAGCAAATCTGGCAAAAATAGTTGACTAATTGAGAAGAACCTTATCGGATCAAGCGTGGTGTGCTGGGTAATATTTACATTTTAGAAACACTAAAGAAGGATTTAGCAGAGTGATCGAATGGGGAATATTTGAAGGAATATTACCCTAATGTTTGGATTAATATTAGGCAACTAATTTGCTCGATTGACAGCTCTAATAGCCTATACCAGGAGGGTATCGCTTCTGGTGCAAAAATGAACCCAGAAGGGTAAAAGCCGGAGCAACGTGTGTCACCCACAGGAGCAAAGCAAACATGAACAAAGTGATGCACGTAACATGGAGTACGAAACAAAAGAAGAAATCATTCAAGACAGAGGAATTGTTTGTTGATATCACATATTACAAACTACAGACCAAAAAATACTTTGGCTATTGTATCGTCGGCCTCGAAAGATGATTGACATTGAACCATGGCCAGAGCCAATTCTGCGAGGGAGAGACATTCAGCGAGATTCTGGCCATACCGATCAATGGAGGCAAGCAGATCTTCATTGTCAATCCACCTCCTTTGATAACAAGGGAGTTGGTGACAAGCTATTGAATAAGAGGACCCTAAAGGCCGAACGGAATCGGTCATATTCTCTGAGGCAGTGGGGGCACCATGAATTGCACCCTCCTACCGATGAATGTGCTAATGCAATGATGTAGGTCCATTGAGGGCCTCCTCAGCGAACTTCTTGCTATTCTCCATGATCTCAAGCCTATGAAGAAGCAGGAACTATACTAAGGACGTGGAAGGTTTGAGGTGAAGCGAGTTGTTTTTTGATCCCTAGCCATGGCCTGTATATATAGCCTGGGAGGGTAGAGAGATAGATCTCACCAGCGGTGTGAAATTGAAATCAGATATGGAAAAGGATCGACACTTAGAGAATTTAGGGACCAGATAATGAAGAGATAATAGATTTAGACTTATTGCTCTCCCAAATTATAGAATGCCATGGGATAGATCAAAAGATTTACATTGACCAGCAATCAACCCACCAAGGCTTCTTTGGATTGAAGGGAGTTTGAATCCCCACAGGGCCAAAAAGTCATCATAAACCAAGTCACATCGGCCTGTTAATAAAATTGTGATAGGGAAGAAAAAGGCCACTTGTCTAGCAAATGCCCAGCTGATTTCTCGAAGTTGCTGGAAAGAAGCTTGTGGCTTTCCCAGTGGGCATTTGATTGAGCAAACAAGGGGAAAGTGTCCACGCATTTTAGCCTTTGCAAACACTAGAATAGCTCTGCGAGCATGGAGAGAAAACCCAGGTGATATCACAAGGATTCTTCTAGCCGTAGTAGCTGATTCTCTTGCTCGACAAGGTGCTAAGATGGGAGACAATCACCCTATATACAAGAATTCTTCTAACCGCTCAAGATCTTCATGGTAAGAGAATGGACCATGTAGGGTTCGACGAAACTAGAGGCACTCTAGGGAGTAGATGGAAGCAAAACATGGCTGAATTGTTGAGCTGCTCTCACTAGGGTCAGATGAGCTTTTTATAGCCGGCTCAGGAAGATGAATCCAAGTGCCCGTGAAGCAGTGACGCTCTTGTGAAAAGTTTTGAGGCATAGGCTCATGGGTGGACGCAGGCAACGACAAATAGTGGACCCTAGATCAAGGTTCTCTACCCGTGACTATGGACCAATCAGGAATATAGACATGATAATTTTGGAATAAAATTACTTTTATCCTAAAATTGGGGGGCATGCGTTTACACTAAAATTTGGAAGAAGATGTTGCAGGGACTCGAAAGCTCCTAAGATCATGTCACCAAGAAATCAATTACGTGCAGATCGGGACCAGCTGATTCAGATGCAGAAAATGGAATCGGCTTTCCACAGATAGCGCCAACAGATAACAACAAAGGCTACGTTCGGCGCCAGGACAAAGCATGCCGGACTCTACAAAAAGGGAAAGATTAGAGTGCAAGTTATCTTAAATTAGGAATGTTTTCTCTAGGGTCAAAAATTGTAATAAGTCGTGCTTAGACAGGAGTCATGCACAGGGTCCGGGTATAAATACCAAACCCCGGCTATTGTAGAAGAATCGATCAATCCAAATACAAGTCAATTACTTTTTCGGCTCCAGCCACCCCTTAGGAGTAGGAGTAGAGTAGATCTCAACGAGTTCTTCAGCGAGTACGGCTGCATCGATCCGATCGACCTCCACTGCTTGTTTGTAAGTACCGTCATGGTTTATACCTCTGTTCGTATGGCTGCATCAATCCGGTCGACCCCCACTGCGGCTCTGGTATAAGCTAGTTATCGACTCTTGTTTAATTCGAGTATGGCCTGTATGATTCTGCCTCACACCCCACTGCTTGAATTAGATCGAGGTCAAGTTATCGGCTCTACCTTAGAATGACAGTCTTTGGTAGATTCATTAAGTTACCGATATTGCTTATTGCTTTCATTGTTTATCTAATTACAACAATATCACTCTGCCCGATTGAGATTGATTTAGATCGGCCTTATATCTTATTTAACCCATCGTTTGTCAACATAAAACTGATCTAATCTATACCTTAAATGATGAGTTATGTTTTATCGGTTGTTTTACATCAATCTTAATCGTGAATAACGTGCGGTTAAGGCATGTTGAGTCTTGAGTAGATCTATTGGCTAGCGAGAACCGTTCCATGGCCCGTTATCATGGCCTGTGTGATTGCCTCACACCCCACTATTAGCACCATGGAGTGGGGATCGTTATTTAGTAGATCTATTCCTGGTAAGGCATCGACTTTAACTGTGCATTATGCCTGAATCGGCTGTTTTAGCCGATATCGAGCGCTTACACGAACAGTTCGCATCACGAGACCGTTGAAGTAAAGATGGGCTGAAAGATATGTTAGCCCCATAATCTTATTATTGTATTACGGCCTGTATGATTCTGCCTCATGCCCCACTGATATTAGTGATGAGTTAGGGTCGTCGAGTCTATTGTTATTTCTACAGCCTGCATGATTCTGCCTCATGCCCCACTGGTTATGATGATAGATGAGATCTAACATGTTCATTAGATTTATCTTTATTAAACGGTTAAGTGGTGTTGAATTGTTTCTTTATATAAAAGGGGTTCGGTTAATTATAATCATTGGCTCAGCACAAACCGATCATTGTTGACATCTTATTGCCATTGATTAATATCTGTTCGATTAATAATATTTATCCTGAATGATAACCGATTGTTCTTACACAACTCCATGAGCTCTAATTGATTTATTCTCTTGAATATACTGGAATCGACTATTTAGTCGATCTCCTTTTATATCGGCTCTCATAGCCGCACATTCGGAATTGTCTGGCAACATCGACAAGTTACGCCCTTAATTACTGATGAACTTTCTCTCCTTATCAATTGCAGGGTCAAATCGACTGGCACGTCTCGGGAGGATCGCGCGGGATCGACCACCCCTGCGCTGAAGCTAGACGGATCTGCTCCATCGAGCGGACCCTTCCGACTTGCTGCGTGTGTCCTCGGTACGGGACAAAAATTCTGTGTCGACAGATATTCTCAAAATGTGACTCAAAAGATAATATATATAGTATATATACAACTAGGCGGAACTTCGACAAGAAAATATATTAAAATATTGAATGCTGCAAAACAGTCTCAAATAAATATTTAGAGTGCACCATCAAGAAGATCTCATCGAGGACATTCAACAAATTGTGCAGGGGCAGGTGGGGCCCGCTGCTCTCCATGCAGCCCACATCCAGCAAGTTAACGGTGGCAACCAGATCACCACGGTGCAGGTGCTCACCCGCGGTCCACGCAGGAATGAGGCACAGGAAGCCACTGCTGCCGATCCAGCAGCAGGTGCGCCAAGCCAACCAGCCCATTGACTAGATTGCTCCACGGTCAGAAGGAATGCGCAGGGCCAGCACGCAGCACAAGTGGGAGTCAACGGCGCTGGCCCATCTGCGAACGTCGGCACCCAGGCGGTGGAGGCTTGCCAAACCGACCTCACTACGTCGGTTCCTGGCAGGGTGTCAGGAATATTTCAGGGATCCTAGGGAGCATCTCCACTTGCTCAAGTTTCCTTCTACCTATAAATTGAAGAGTCCTCTATACTTACAAACACACACCACAAGTAGGCTCTCCACTCTATTTTTCAAGATGTAATTGTAGTATAGTTTAGTTGGAGTTAGGGAGAGATGTGCAAGTTCCGGAAGAGCCCTTGGAGGTCCGGTAAATCTTATATCTGTCCTTTGTAAGACTCAAGTACTTTATACTTATCTTCTCTAATTACTTGAACTTCTTTCATGGATATCTAGTTCATGTCTCAATTGGTTAGCTAAAGCATGGTTAGTATAGTGGTTACACCTTAGCATGGGACTCCGCTCGACCGAGTGCTCTAGTTTTTACGTGAAACTAGAGTAGTAATCGATAGTGTAGACGTGGTGTCTGACTATAGGTTACCTGAGTTTGCGTCCAACCCTACAGATAGTTGTGGTAGCTCCGGAGGTGGCAACTCCGACCAGGCCTTTTCGAGGATCAGAAAGGTACTGCTACTCCAAAGTGCTAGGGTATGATCGCTATATCTTACCCTTGCTTAGTTAATCCCTCTGGTTTGCTCTAGAAAATAACCACAATAATAGAGAAGTATAAAGGAACCTTGTCATCCCCCGTTGTCCTCCTAGCTTAGCTTGTCTACTCTTTTATCTTACCATGAAGTTCTCATGTGTGTCTCATTTATCGAAAAACTCCTATATTTTATCACTCACCCCCACATTGGTCTATTCGGTATACTAGCTAGTAGATACATGATGGTTGACTATCAAGATATTTAACCATTGCTTCCCTGAGGATAAATACAATACCCTGAAATACTCCTGGGTGAAAGTTACAACGGTATCCATGCGCTTGCAGATTTCTCTGTTTGCATTAACAAATACCAACAGGATCCTTTTCAGTCAGGAACCAATGGACACGAGGCATAACATACCCATATGTTAGGATCTCGTTAGGAGCCCCCAAGCCCTTCGTAGCCTCACTTGGCGTGATGGTGATGAAGGGCTGAATTCGATCTTTTGGTGACCGAACCCTCCTTGGCGGGGATGTCTTCCGTTGACAAGAATGTTGCGCCCTGCTTGGGGCCTTCTTCTCCAATGTGATGGGTGTTGCTCGGCTGTCGAGGCCGAGCGAAGATGGTGCTGATCCCATCGTGAGTCTATGTCACACAGGTCTTTGACTTGAGCGAGGGCTCGATGAACTTGTTTGGGAGTCACCGACCTTAGGCCCAGGGGTGCCCTCCTTTCTGATCAGAGCATGCCATGGGCCGGGTGATCAAGAGCGCTGGGCTCTAGCTCGGGGACATCTAATCATCTGGAGCGCTACACCCTTTTGAGGGCTATGGTAGGAGGCCCCGATCCTCTCGAGCCAGCCTTCTGGGGCTGACCTCCTGCGTCCATAGATCGGGGAGCAGGGAGCGTGTCAAGCCTTGTACAGGGCCCTTGTTGAGCCCACTGCTCAGTGGCTCCCGACCCAACTCCAGGGAGCTGGTTGGTTTTGGGGGATGCACCACCCGAGCGCTCGTCGATCGAGGGGGAGGCTGGTCTGTCTAGGGAGCCAACGCAGCCCCCAAGGCCACCGGGGCCTCGAAGTCTTCATAGGCTCGGACGAGCCTTCAGCTCAGGGCTGATGTTCCCTCGGTGGGCTAGGCTACCACGATAATAGCCTCGGTGGCCAAGATTGTCGTGCCCGTGCTCCTAGCGGGTAAGTCAGTGAGAACCCAAAGTTTACGGCCTTTCCATGCCTTGGTCATGTCCCTAGGGTGGAGATTCTCGGCTTCTCGACCGAGCCACTCATATAGTTCCTGAGCCCATCTATCGATGCTCGAGGGCTCGCTACCTCCCTTGTTGGGTCACCATGAGCAGCTCGAGGTCGATACTAAGACATCACTCATTCAAACAATCAGGACACTTCTATGCGTCCTGGCTACAATCGCATGGGCTCATCTCTCGACCGTCCCTCGCACTTCCATATCCTTCCTGGGGTGACCTTCAAGCTCGGGGGAGCCAGCCTTGAACCCCGAGCAGTGCCCCCTTATGGAGGGACATTACTTCTGCCCCCTGAGGGGTAGGCTTCTGCCAGGGGGTTAGAGGTACGATTAACAAAAATGGGAAGGAACAAGCTATGGATAGAAACGACGTAGTTGTTTGATGTTCCACCCATTGTCATACTCGTGTCTCGCCATGGTTCTGATCTTGTAGGCGCCCGGCAGAATCACTCACGAGATGCGGATGGGTCCTTCCCAAGGAGGAGATAGCTTGTGGCCCTTCTTGGATGGGGTAGCTCTCCGAAGGACAAGATCACCTACAATAAAGGAACGCTCGCATACCTGTTTGGCGTGATAGCAGTGAAGCCCTGCTGGTAGCCAGTAGATTGCACCATGGCGGTGTTCTGCACCTTTTCGAGCATGTCGGCATTCGCTTGGCGTTGTTCCTCATCTTGTTGCTCATCGTAGAAGTGGACGCACGGAGCATCGAAGTCGAGGTTGGAGGGGATGACTGCTTTAGCCCCATAGACGAGGAAGAAGGGGGTGTGGCCTGTTGAGTGGTTAAAGCTCATCTATAGGCTCTAGAATAGGGAAGGTTTATCCACCCATCGTTCATCATGAATCTTGAGCTTGTTGTAGATACAGGTTTTGATCCCCTGTAGGATCAGCCCATTGGCGCACTCGACTTGGCCATTGGACTTAGGGTGGTAGGCCACAGCTCAGTCCACCTAGATTCGCCAGGCATCATAGAAGTCTAGGAACTTGCGACCTGTGAACTAGGTCCCAATGTCAGTCATAATACGATTGAGAACTCTGAACCTATGGATAATGTCTTGGATGAATTTGGCCACCCGCTTGAACTTGAGGTTGATGATGGGCCATACCTTGATCCACTTGGTGAACTTGTTGATGGTGACTAGGAGGTGATCAAAGCCCCTAGGAGCCTTATTGAATTCCTCAACCATGTCGAGGCACCAAACCATGAATGACCATGTGATGGGGATCGTCTGGAGCACCTGGGCCAACAGGTGACTC
Organism: Miscanthus floridulus; assembly: GCF_019320115.1. Classification (NCBI taxonomy): domain Eukaryota; kingdom Viridiplantae; phylum Streptophyta; class Magnoliopsida; order Poales; family Poaceae; genus Miscanthus; species Miscanthus floridulus. The sequence continues at coordinate 35,267,927 of NC_089591.1, forward strand.
TACTTGGCATAGTACTAGCATCCCTTGCATGTCTTGATGAGGTCTCGGTCGTCGGCGAGGGCCGTTGGCTAGTAAAAGCCATGTCGAAAGGCTTTCCCCATGAGGGCATGTGGTGCCACATGGTGTCTATAGATGCCGTCATGGATGTCGAGGAGCAGCTTCCTCCCTTCTTTGGTGTGACACACCGCAGGAGTACTTTGGAGGTGCTCTAGCAATAGAGCTACCCACAAAGGACTCGATAGCTCTTGGCATAGTGGATTAGCCAGCGGGCGTCAACGACATCGGCTGGAAGGATCCCCCACTTGAGGAAGTCGAGGAAGGGTGCCCGCTAGTCTTCCGATGTCTCGGACAACTAGGTAGAGGCCTCGCTCGGCACAGTCCCAATGTCTTGGTGGGTTGACTCCGGACTTGAAGGGGGGATGCCCCATCACTCCAGGGTGTCGGCTGTCTGCCCCAGGGTTGCCTTGGGGGTGTCAGTAGGCTAGTCATCATTGGCTCCGTCGGGGGTGGCCTGCCCTTGTCTCTTGCGCTTCACGGGGCATGCCGGTGGGTTAGGGCGAATATAGGCCAATAGTTTAGTACCCCACCGGCCACACATGGTGAATGCAAGCATGCATTCCTAGGGGGATGGTGCCTCTTCGGTTACGTAAGTCGAGGTAGAAGCTACGCTAGCTGGGGCTAGCGTGTTGTCCCCCTTGATGCGGATCAAGGGGGCATCGAGGACATCGAGGAAGACTCTATGCAATGGGAGCCTACGAGAGGATGCCAGCCTTGCTAGCAAGTTGGCTTCCTCGTTGTCCCATCGAAGAATGTGATGGAGCTCATTGTTGTCGAGCTTGTCCTCCAGCTTTTGGACCTCTGCATAGTAGGCCTTCATCCTCATGTCGTGGCAAGTTGACTCCTTCATGATCTGGTTGATAACTAGTTTGGAGTCTCCTCATATGAAGAGACATCAAGCGTCAAGCTTGATGGCCACTCCGATGCCTTGGAGGAGCGCCTCGTACTCTGCAACATTGTTAGTGGCCCATAAATGAAGCTGAAGGGCATACCTTAGTGATGAGGACATGACACCCATGCATATGACCATGTTTGTCACATGGTATGGAGGGGTAGGAGGCCAGCAAGGGTGTCCAAGTCAAGAAGAGACCCGAGGCTAATTTGGTTCGAGTCCCCGAGGTGGAGGCCCAAAGCAACTCAAGTTCGAGTCTGCCTCGGCCTCTAGGACCAGTCTGTCTTAAACTAGTCACCCAAGACGCATTAGGACTCTATTTTCGACGATACACATATGGTTGGAAAGATAATTTGATAAGGAAGACAATCCAAGTGATATCACGTCAAAAGCCCTTCAGAATCAACAGGAATAGTCAAAACAAATCAGCATCTAGAATCTACCAGGGTGCTACGACACCGTCTTTTGGTCCGTTGGACCATGTATCTTGTTTGGGCCCATTAGGGGGCGCGTCTAGGGTAGGTGATGACCCTAAGACCTTTATAATCATACGTTGCTACCATTATTAGGTTTTGGGTTTTGCTTAGATTAATCTATCAAGAACAGTTTCGCCGTTCATCGGTTTGTGAGACCCCAACTTCATGAGATTAATCAATCATCTGCAATTTGGTTGCTTTCTTTTTTGTTCTTGCTTGCGTTCTTTGTTGCGCAGGCAGGAATTAGCCTTCTTGGTGAGGTCAACTAAATCCATGTCTTGGTTGATAACCAAAGGAGTTGTGGTGCTAAGATTGCAGGGTTCAATCTTTCGATCTGAAGCTGGATTGGTGTGTCATTCTCTGCCACAATGATAGTTACCTCTACCTGACGGAAGATTGGGATCCCCATTCCCATTACTTAGTTTGTCACTGCTGGGGGATATAAGGAGGACCCTTGCGCCTACCCCTTAAGGTTGAGGGAGTAGTTGAAGTACATGGTCCAGTACTCTGCCTTGATGGGGGCGGTGGAGGCCTGCTCCTTAGTACATTTTACCATGAATTTGGTGAGGACTTGGGACTTAATCATGATGCAAGGGGTGTAGGTGATGTTGAGGCCCATGAGCTTGAGCCCCCACTTGGTGATGTGGTTGGTGGACTCCCGATTGTTGATAATGGCCCCCAAGACACTAGAAGATACGACCACCATGGGGTGGCCATTGAAGTAGCACCGGAGCTTGTGCATGGTGATGAACACAGCGTAGAGGAGTTTTTAGATTCTTGGGTAATGGGCCTTTGAGTCAGAGAGGACCTCACTGATGAAGTACACCGGTCGTTGGACCTTGACGATAGGACCTTCTCCTAGCGTTCCACCACCAGAGCCGCACTGATAGTGTGCGGGGTGGCGGCGGTGTAGAGGAGTGAGTCTCCCCCATGGAGGAGGAAGTCAGGACCGATAGTGTGGACAAGAAGTCCTTCAGTCTTGTGAGCACTTCCTGAGCTTCTGGTGTCCACTCAAAATGCTTAGATTTCTTTAGGAGCTTATATAGTGGCATACCTTGTTTCCCAAGGTAGGATATGAAGCGGCTGAGCGCTGCCAGGCACTCGGTGAGCTTCTAGGCTCCCTTTAGGTTCTTGATTGGATCCATGTCCATGATCATGGAGATCTTCTTGGGGTTGGCCTTGATGCCACACTCAGAGACAATGAAGCCTTAGAGTTTCCTAACGGGGACTCCGAACATGCACTTCTCCATGTTAAGCTTGATGTGATTGGTGCGAAGGTTGGAGAAGGTTTCCTCTAGGTCATCGATCAGCCATGCAGCCACTCGAGACTTGACGATGATGTTGTCAATGTAGACCTCCAGGTTATGGCCAAATTGCTCCCTAAAACACATCTGCATGCACCACTAGAAGGTGGCCCTGACATTTCGGAGGCCAAACGACATGGAAGTGTAGAAGAAAGTAACAAAGGGGGTGATGAAGGATGTAGCCAGCTAATCGGAGTGATCCATTGTGATCTGGTGGTACCTGGACTACATGTCTAGAAAGCAGAGAGCCTCACAACCAGCAGTGGAGTCGATGACCTGGTCAATCTGAAGAAGGGGGGCGGTTGGGTAGGCCTTGTTGAGGCCAGTGTAGTCAATGCACATTCTCCATTTCTCGTTCTTCTTCTTGACCAGGATGGGGTTGGCTAGCTAGTCGATGTGCTAGACCTCCCTAATGAAGTCGGTGTCTAGAAGCCTAACAAACTCCTCACCAATCGCCATGTGCTTCTCTTCGTCGAAGCGGCGGAGGCGCTGCTGCACCGGCTTTGATGTTGAGGCGGTGCTAGTGATCTCACGGGGGATGCTGGGCATGTTAGAGGGCCTCCATGCGAAGACATCGGCATTGTTGTGCAGGAACTCTATAAGGGTTGTTTCCATGTCCGGGGGCATGCTGGCACCGATACAGAGTTGCTTCTTGGGATCTTGAGGATAGATCCGCACTACTACACTTGCACCTTTGACAGCCATGTCATAACCCCCATCGCAGTCCAATTTTGGCCTTGGCAGTAAGCTATCTATAGTGATAATCATAGTTATCACTATCCTTAGTTGAGACCGTCTGTAGTGTACACCCACACCACTGTATTTGCTTGTGATCCATCCGTGATAAGGTCCTTACTTTCATCGCATTGGAGCATGACTCAGCTATGGTGGTATACACTAGCACTGCCATATTAGCTTATGATATGTCCATGATCAGGTCATTGTTTCCATGGCAGTGGAGTATGACCTGCCTGTGTTGGTGTACACTAACACCGCCGTGTTGGCTTATGATCCATCCATGATCAGGTTGTTGTTTCCATTGCGTTGTACCATGACCCACCTATGTGGGTGTACACTAACACCATTGTTTTGACCAATAATCAGGATCATAGTCGGCTTGCACAACGACCTGATTGTGTGCAGTGCGTGTTCACCGTCGCTTTGGTGCCCGACGCGTATGTGTTGAGGTGGACATCATCGTCACTTCAGCGTATAAACCGTCTGGTCATAAAAAATAGTCATTGTCGCATTGTAGTATGATTCGGTGGTGATACACTATTGACACCTACCGCATGAGATGAATAGCGGTGGTGTTGGCCGTCTGCTTTACCAACGGCGAGTGTTACAGCGGTGATGACAAAATAGACAATGGCCCTTACATCCGACGGTGACAGAATTGCATCCGGTTTTCACAATTTATTTACTAATTTAGATGGGCCTTAATAACTTACTGAACACACACCATATAGATATAATCATTACACACCATTCATCATGTCCACAACAAAGAGTACTTTTATAATAAGAAGCGCTGCTAACATAACAACTGTGTCAACTCAAGAATTAACACAAGCGATACATAGATAGGAGAATAAAAGTTCTACTCCCTATAGACTTACATAACAAAAATGAGGTAGATGTGCTCCCCTCCTTCAGATTGGCACTCCTGCTTGCAAGGCAAACCTTCCTTCAACTTAGTAGCCAGTGCACCATGGAACCCCTCTTCTTCCTCCTTTAGCTATTGCAGGAAAATCATTCAAAAGCACTCAGACTCCACAACCTACACAAAGCAGCAGCATTAATAATATTCAACATACAATTGATTTTGTTACCAAGGCAAAATTGGACTATATATAGAATCAAAACAACTCACTACCTGAAGAAAGAATAGCATATGCAACTTTACTGCTCTCCTACTGACTCCATCAATAAGGGAACATAAGGAAGATCGTGAGGTCCCTCTAGACATAGCCTCCAGGTAGGTCTATGATACCGCATGACCTAGGCAGGGAGGACAAGAACTTTTCTATGGTTCATGTCATATGCGATTAGTTTTTTGTCTTTGCTAACAAGGAAAATCAAATTCCATTCCAGGTTAACTGCAATCACTCTATAGTCCGCATCGCAAACATCGTAACCAAATTGAATATTGTCCCATCCAAATATCTCCAACATGGTCATCTATGCTTCAGTGTCAAGTTATCAGTACCATAGTCTTCTAGTATCCAGAATGAAAGCTAATATTTCCTGAACATACTAGCAGTACATAAATAGAACTAACCCTGAGCTTCATGGATGGAGATTGCTTCACCACGTGGCCTATGAATTTTTCTCGATGTCTTTTCCTACATATCAACAACCACTATTTGGGACAACTCTAGCTAGTGCATAGAACCGTTAAGGAACACAATTGTTGAATATGTGCATACAACACCCTCACCCCATTCAGGTTCCTTAAATATCCATGCTACACTCTTAGATGAGTAGATGCTTACACCTACCGACTCACCTGCCCTCTTCTTCCCATATTCAATCACATGGAAGTGCGAGGACACTATTAGATCGAACCCCAAGTGAGCTAAACCAAAAGAATGGTTGTTATCTGGCAGGGACCACCATTTGTTAGTCATTAGATTGTAGACAACATAGCGAAACCCAACGCACTAGCATAGGGTGAGCCCATGGCAGCAATCTGAGATCACAACATCCTTAATGGGGAAGGGCAAGAAGGTCAAGGAGGGGTATTTACCGTTGATTCTAATGAACTTGCATTTGCCTTTCTAGCTACATAGAAGAATTTGACGACAATCTAGGGCAACTCCTTACAGTACTCGGATTTAGAGATAAGCTGGTTCCAAGAGCGACAGACACACATGCAGCTGCATAAGGTGCGGGTGATGAGGCATTGGAGGATGAGGATGAAGACATGGTCTATGAGGACGGCCACTTCGTTCCTCTTGTTGGGGGCCTCCTCCTCCATCTTCAGTTCTTGACTAGGATTTGGTGGAGCGGGGCCGGCAATGGAAGCGGTTGTGTTGTCGCCTAAATCTAAGAAGGAGTGCCTGTGCAGATTGGATCATGAGATCCTTAGTAAATAAATGGAAGCTTGTTTTGTACTCAGAAGAGTGAAGAGGGGAATAAAAATCTAAGAAATATGGAGGGAAATACGAAAGAATTACCATTGCCTTTGGATCTTATGGGATTGGCGGCCACGGCGGTGATGAGTAGCAGCCTGGTCATCGGTGGATCTGTGCAGGCCCTACTGGTGAGGCATACCACCACGGGGTACTAGCTTGTTGGGGGTGAGTGGCAGCTTGCACCCCGCTAAGTAGGGGTGGTCATGCAGTTTAGCACTGGGGAGCAAGGAGCGGCGGTGAGTGGCGGCTTGCACCCCGCTGAGTAGCGGCAGTCGCATAGTTTAGCATTGCAGAGCAAGGAGTGGCGATGGGGAGCGTGCTTTATAAGAAAACCTTTAAGATGCGGGAATGGAAATTATGCACAACTTTGTAAAAGACATACGGGCTTGGAAATTGATGAAAGTATTACCGACCAGACTGTATGCAAGTGACGGTGAAGGCCACCAGTGATGGTGAATGGGTCCTATGAAGGTGTTCCAAGAGCCACCGCGCCACTATTGCCATGGACGGCGACGACTGCTGCCTGGTTGAGGTCGTCGCTTGTTCTATCCAATTGTAAACCGTCACTCGTTCTACCCGACTGTAACTAGAAAAATGTTAGATTAAGGGCCTATTTGGTTTCCTCCTGCTAAAGTCTAGAATGAAACTCTCCATTGAGAAGGGGTGTTTCATACATATTTCATTTTTATTCTACATGGCATGGCCATATTAGAAACAACGTAATGAAACTCTCCACTGAGACTGGCCTAAGTACAAAATAAACTGGAACTAAGTCCAACATTCAACAATAAATCTTCTAACAATATCTTATACCCTACATACAATCTACAGGTCTAGGAATTGAAATACGGCATTCCAACGATCCTCATAACTTGCCTTGCTTCGGATAAGGGTCATTTGCATCTATCTCCTTAATACGTTCAATCAATGATGGAGCTAGATGCAACAATATTCTTCCATTTGCGAAGACCTTACAAGTATAAGGGTAACCCATACCAGACTAAATTAAATAGGAGAATGGAGATGGGGAATAGCCTCACGAAACTTCCTCTAACATCCCCCTAAGAGTAGTGGGAGGAAGAGGAGAAGCAGAGCAATGAGGATATCTATTCCGACATCTGGAATGCATTGGTGAGCCAGAACTGTTCTGGCTCATGAAACCAATCTAGATGATGCTCAGGCTCTTGCTCCAGTGAAAGCTCTAGAAGATCTACCGGTGCTAGGGCCCTTGCTCCAATGAAAACTCTCCATGGTTTCGATTTTGCATGCTCTAACCACGGTTGGCGATCAGTAGTAGGACCATACCATGGAGGCATTCCTCCCTACCTTCATGAAACATCCTTTAACACCCAGGACGAGCGGACATAGCCATGCCTAGGTGATGGCAGAAGCTGATCTTGAAGGCCATCTCCCAATGGCGCCGGAGTCGATGGAGGTCTAGTGTAGCCATGGCGATGGGAGACTAGGAGCAATTAAAGGGTTTCTCTAGTTTGTCCGATGGTAAGGGAGGTAGAAGGTTGGGATCAGAGTGCACATAAGAGGCTCGCCTTACCTTTGTTTAAATAGCCCCACCTCAAGAAGCGAGCGGGGAAGGAACCATCAAGATGCATGACTTGCATGGTCACCCAGGCAGGTCACGAGAGATGGCGTGGTGAAGATGATGGGGAGTGGAAAACAAGGTGGTTTACATTCACCTACACATTTCAAACTATCCCCACTCATTGGATCTCGAGCGATCTTAGTGGAACTTTCATTTTCATTAAATAGGCCATGTCTCAGTGGGACTTTCATTTTCATTAAATAGGCCGCATCTCCCACATGATCTTAGTGGAGCATGCTTCTCCCGGAATGGTGTTGAAAGTTGGACGGAGAAAATTGACTACACCACACGGCTAGTTGTGAGTTCCCACGCCACTTTGCAGAGGTTATTTAGCCCCCCGCTCGACCGCCTTCCCCGCCTCCTCCTCAATCAATGTACTATGTTGATCACTCTGCTCCGCCTCTTCAACCCTCTGGCTCACCACCATCCACATGCTGTAGCTCCATCATGCCACCACATGAGCCCTCAGTGGGCCTCATCGTGCTCCACAACACGCAACGTCGACGTCGGCAATCATGGCGGCAAAGCAGCACTTCACATTGCTGATGGTGCTCCCTACTAACCTAGCCATTGAGATCGCCAACCACCTCACTGCGACCTCAGAACAGCCCATGGATGACCTCAGTAGCCTATGGGTGACCTGCTCATCCATGCGCAGCATCTACGGCAATCCTAGCATTGGTCAGCATCAATCACTAGTTCAGTTTAGATGCGGGACAACGTGGGATGACCCCATCGATTACAAAGCCCTCCATGCTATCCTGACCTAACTCGACAACCAGGAGGCCTGCTTCTTCACCAGGATATGAACCTTATTCATGGAAAACCACAACCCCAGCGATGCCTCGATGATCTCGCCAGCGTTGCTGATGGCGGGCACAATCTGGCCACCTATCTAGTCACCCTATTGCTCTATAGGCACAATAGCGTTGTCGGTGATGATGACACTATGAGGCGGTACATGAGACGGGTTGAGGGCAAGGAAGGATCACGGGCAGTGGAGGTGGACCAACTAGTAGCTGGCTAAGCAACAATGGGTGTGTGCTGTGCCACCACCCGATCATCAAGCTCATCTACCAATCAACGTGGGGCATGTTGTCATTGTCGTCGCCAGCATAGGTGCGCGGCGATGTTCCGTGCGTAGGTAGTGTCTGCAACAATATTGTAGATGAATTGGAACTTAGGGCTCTATATTGTAGCAAGGACTGTAGGCTTTGCCAAGAAATCCATTTTTTCTAATGCAAATTTTGATTAAGAGACTAGTAATATAATTCATTCTTTAGTGTATTTTGGCTTTTAAAATTTGTCCTCAAATATAGTGTATTCTATAGCTTTTGATTTCCTGTTGCTTTTCCTTAATTAATGCATAGAATAAAAATAGGAATGTGAGTTGCATGAAAATAGCAACTGTTAAAAAATGAAATGACACACGTGGGACTCACGTGCGGGCTTGGAAATTGACATAAAAGTGTTACCATCCACACCATCTATAGGCGGCGGTGAAGGCTACCAGTGGTGGTGAATGGGTGCTACGAAGATGTTACCACCACCTAATAATGACGACCGTGTCATATGGTGTCACATGTGTCAAAGGCACACAAATGGAATGTTCTAGGCAACAGTAAACACATATATGTTCAAAGTTCAAACTCATAGTAAATAGTAGTAGTATGAACATTTTTTATACAGGATGCAAGGCATATTACAATCCAACTACTCATGGGGAGCATTAAGAATGATGTATGGTACATCCATCATGGCTGAGATGGCCATGTTCGCTGGCTGAAAGTAGATGACGAGGTCCTCTCAATCGCAAAAGGACGACCATGGCAGGAACCCCGACTCTAGCCCACATAGGCCCCCACACCAATGCTGGGCAGTGACCAAGGCCCCCGCGGCACCTTGGTGAATGGCGTAGTATGATGGCCACCTCCACGACCTGCACTGGCAAGGCGTGGAGACGCTCTTCTGCTGTGGGCTGTTCTATGCACGGATTCGGTGGTCGGTTGGCCTCGCTAGTCACATCGTGGCGTCATGGCGCCCACCCATGAGTAGTTGTGCACCATAGAATGTGGGCTTAATGCGTAAGGCTTCATGTCGGTGCATGGGCAACCATTGCTCTGCCTTCCCTCCGATCGCTTCACCTACCTAGGTGTCCATTGCGGTTATAAATACACTAGAGTGGTACGATGAGGGAGGCATTCACTTCAAGTCACCTGCTCCGCCACTTCCTTGTTTATGTTCTTGTGCACTTGCAGTGTCTTCTCCGCCCACCGAGATGGATCTCGGCAAGCGGCATCGAGAGGAGTCACCGGAAGCCAAAGGGCCACCGCCACGTCTCTAAGCCTACCTGCACGGGCAAGGGTAAGTTTTCGAGCAATGTTTTGAGATTATGATTGACCTGTGCTGATCAGTGAAGTTTCTAGGGCCATTTCCCATGTCACATCCAGAGGGGCCACCAACGCCCCCTGTGCTATGATCCTGCCGATGGAGGGGTCGAGTTCATCCTCGTCATCATCTTCCTCGGATGACTAGTAGGAGTTCCATGAGCTCATCCCTGCAGCGAACGAGGCCCGCTAGTGCTACTCCGATGCCACCCGCAAGGTGGGTCGGCTGGAGCATTGCCTCGACGCTGTGGGGGTTGCACTCGCCGCCATGGAGGTGTAGACTACTACTACATAGGTAGTGACCATTGATGCCTAGGCCCATATCATGGGTGAGGGTTCTCTCTGTCTTGTCATCGTCCTATTTGACATTCGCTGCTTCTGATCTTCTTGTCGTCTTGTTGCTAGTGCTGGAGGAGCAGTTGGTGGCCTCTCACCACGAGATGGATTAAGCCCGCCTCTAGAGTTTCTCCTAATGGAGGACTATGAGTGGGCTATGGTGGTAGGAATCCGGTAGGGAGCCAGTGTCACCCTTGCCGCCATGTAGCTCTGCACTAGCTAGGACTTCTGCTGGGTGGAGCCTGAGTTCCTGGGCCACGTCAGGCAGGCGGAGCGGGCCGAGCTTGTCGGTGACTTCACCACCATGGCGGCCGCCATGAATGTGGAGGACAACCTCTACGAAAGTGGCCAAGGGCCTTAGGTTGTACCTAGCTAGGGCCTTTTTATAAAGAAATCTTCTTAGGTCATGTTTCTTGATTTATTTTGTTTTGTGCACCGCTGTCTTGCCGTGCTTGCCTATGATCTGATCGTTCGAATGTCGTAGTCATGTGACCTTACCTAGGGATCAACCCGTGAGGCTTAGCCTAGTGCAACTCCATTTTTGTGACTAAAGTGTCATAGGATAGATCTTACGGCATCTCGCCCTCCATCGACTTCTTTTCTTTGGGTCGACCTGCCTAAGGGGAATAGCCTGAAGTCTAGGTATGACTCCGTGGAATGGAGCACCAGCTACGGAATGTGGTCAGAGTGATCCTTTCTATCAAAAGTGATCACAGTCTCAAAACATTTTAGGAAAGCCGAGACAGCATCGCCCAGGGTGGCCTTGTTGACCTCCCTGTCCATGAGCTTTTGCCGGCGTTTGGACTCGTACGCCGTAGGCCCACCAATGATCATGAGGCACCTTTTGGGTTAGGATACACAACCCTTTATCGAAGGATATATAGGAGAGCTAGGTGTCTGTTAGATTTCCCTATGATTACACTGAGCGAGAGCAGGAGTTAAGGCGAGGCCACGTCTCCCATGATCTTAGTGGAGCACGCTTCTCCCAGAAATGGCGTTGGAAGTTGGACAAAGAAAATTAGACTTCACCACATGGCTTGTCAATCTGAAGGGTCTCATCCACCCGGTCGCCCACCGCTAGAGTAGAATAAAAAGAGGAATGTGAGTACCACAATGACATGAGCCAATATTTCATTAAAAAGTAGTAAATCTTTATTCATAAGTCTAATATGTTACGTAATACTTTGGAAAGGTGTACAATAACAAAGATGTGTATCGAAGACTACTTGGTGTATAATAACAAAGACCTATTGAGTAAATAAAACAACCTATACTTGACTACGATGTTGCAAAACTTCCACTAACATCATCCAAGAAGGGGCATGGAGCGGAGTTTGAAATGATAGAGTTGTAGTCATACGCTGTTTTGATGAAAAGAGCCGACGCGACACCCACCTCACAAATCTTCCACTTGCATCCCCCCGTGTAGGCAAGGTTTGCAGTAGAAAGCACGATGAGACGTCCCCACGTGTCTGACTCCTCCACGGAAACAGAAGAGAGGATCACCCCTAGACATACCAAAGGTGGCGATCCTCCCTATATCTTCGCAAAACTTCCACTAGCACCGAGGCCAAACAAGCAACCATATATTGTTGCACCCCAAACATGGAAGAAAGCCAATCTTCAAGGCCTTATCACATCGCCAGTGCTACCATCGGGGAAGTTGAACATGCACCATGGCGATGAAGATGGATGACAGGCTCAAAAGCTTCCTTTCACTAAAACTAAAGGTGGTTCTTGGAGGAAGAAGGTGTGTGGAATGGGCACAACTGATGGCAAACTAGCTTACCTTGGCTTAAATAGCCCCACCTCAAGACGCACATGGGGAAGGCAATAGTCAAGGTCCATGACATCCACTACCACCCACGTGATTCACGGGCAATGGAGCAGTGAACACAATGTGGTTTAGATTCCCTACCACATTTCATCCTCATCTAAAACTAGACTTAATGATGAAGTGCACTCAAGCATATGATATGACATGAGCAGGGAAGGCAATAGTCAAGGTCCATGACATCCATGGCCACCCACATGAGTAGGGCGATGTTGTAACACCCCGGGTGTTTAAATACTAAAACTGCCATATCATCATATGCATTGCAAGGCAATTGGTCATATTAAAAACTTTGAGATGCATACACTAAAACAAGTTTATATTCATGTGGTATGTGTTGAATTGTATTGTTTGACTCAAGCTCAAAGTTTGTTTGATTTTGAATTTTTCGTGAAAACCTCGCTTTTCAGCATTTAAATCCTACCCTAAAAATCCATTTCAAAATCTATGCATATTTTGGGGTTGTGTCCAAAAGCAAAAGTGTAGAGCTTGACAAGTTAAGCAAAGTTTGTTTTTGGAGTTTTTCAAGTTGTGTAGTAAAATTTGAAGTTATTTAAAAATGCAAAATTCCTTAAAAATCCCCCTTTGGATTCAAAAGTTCATTTCAAAATGTAGGCCGAATTTGGGTAAGGTTTCTAAAGCAAAGTTGTAGAACTTTTGATTTTGAACAACTTTTGTTTTTGGAGATTTTTGAGTTGTTATGAAAATTTGGGAGTAATTTGTGAAATTTAGAGAATGGCAAAACTATAATTTTTGTGAACAGTGTCCACCGCCGAAGCTACATTGCCGACGTTTTCTTCTTCGGCGTTCCAGGCGCGGTCGTGGCTGTTTTGGCATCGCGCTAGCGTGGTGAAGGCCACAACGCAGCTTCCTCGAGCTTCTTGGCCCCCTTTATAGCCTGAGCCGCCGTCGTCTTTGCCTTTCTTCTTGCTCTGTTTTTCCCGTCGCCTTGCTCATCTCCGGCGAGCCCACGCCGTCGTTGTTGTGCTCCACCATCGCTGTTAAGCTAGTTCCAGCTTCGCTTACTCCTTGCACATCCAGCCGACCCACCAATTCGGCTTGTCTTCATCGGGATCTCGAGTTGCATCGTCTTCTTCCTCATGGCCGGCAACTCCTCCGCCGAGCATGATTCGCCGCGGCCAAAGCTCCACGGTGCATCTCCGTCCCTGGTTTTGGTTGATTTCATTTTGTTTCAATGCTGTGGTACTTAATCCATAGTTGGTTGCTCATTTTGACCACCGCAGTCGCCGGTTCTTCCTCACCGACAATCTTTGCTCCGCCATGATCACCGTGATTGTCGTCACGCCTCTCCGTTGCTTCTCCGACCTCGCTCCATGGTTCAACACGTTCGGGGTGAGCCACTGGTGCTTCCTGGATCCCTTGTTTGAGCTCTACCGGTTGCATGCCACCGGCGTAGCGCTGCCGTGCCACCGCATCCACCATGGCCGACGACGAGCTAGTATAGGGCCGTAATCAGTGTTGATAGGGACATCAATCGATGCGCCTAGTCTTGGGGATCATTTTGGTAGTTTCACCGTCGCCGTTGGACTCACCGTCGACGAGTTTACGCCGGTCAGCGCCATCGCCGTCGTGGTCAAACGGGCGAGGTTAGGGATGACAGGTGGGGTCGGGTTGTCAGTGACTCAACGTTCAAATGGAATTTTTCTATTTTCAGATTTGAATGAATAGTGTCTATTTTTGTTATTTTTGTGTAGATTTATTTAGAGCTCCAAAAATTATGAAAATTTTTGTGTGACTTCTCTATGATGTATAGTATTTAAGAAAAATATGAAATAATGTTTTTCAGTACTTTTTGACTGTGATAAAAATTACTCAATTTATTAATAAAGGGATTTCCATGATTTTTCTAGGCTTAGTTAATTGTCCAAAAATTATGAAAATTGTTTTGCCACTTACTTATTATGTAATGAACATTTACAAAAATTTTGAGCTCAATTAGAATAAGTTGATTTATTTCATAATTTTGAATTAAATAATTAATTCATAAAAGCAAATTGTAACCTTTAATGAATTAGGTTTTGTTTGAGTTTTTGATTGAGTGATGTCCTTGGGTGATTAGTTGATAATGATCCTTGGCAATTGATTTGGGTGTTGCGAAAAAGGTTTGATTAGTTTGACTTGCCACTGTACCGCGAAGGAAAGTTGTATTCAAATTCCTAATTTTTGCATCCATCATCGAGCATCATGTTTCGTATTCCGCATCATGTTAAACATGGCATTGTTACTACGTGTAGTGAACGAAGGTGAACATGTGGTAATTAATCAAGTTGTTGAGGAAGTTAATCCGTCTGTTGAGGTCGGATCGAATACTTGTGAAACATCGCAAGAACCGAACTTTTCCATCAACGAAGGCAAGCCCCGGATGCATACAACCCTACCTTGTATTTTATAAATTGATTTTGCTTTTGCTTCTTTTTACTGCATTAAGTGATTAGGAGTCAAGTATAAGTCAAATTGGTACATTACCCACCTTGTTATTCCATAATTACCATATTACCAGTTTTAAATTCGTATATGCCTAGTTATGCTTAGCTATGCATAGAACGATGAAAGTCAGGTGATTACCTGTCACCTACGAACTTTAAACGGGATTTGATTAACTTATGTTATCATGCAATATGGGAATGTGGAGTAATAAATCTAGACCGAGTGGACTCGGTGCATGTGAGCCATAATACATGGAGGTCTTGTGAGCAGGTTCTTTCTGCCTGTGTCTATTAAGGCACGTGCGTTGTTGAACTGTGTGCGGTGAGACTTTGTAGTACTAACCACATACTCTAGTAAGCCTGAACTTGGCGATTCTATTACGAGAATGGCTACTCACACACTGGAAGTGGAGAGATGGCGGGAATAGCGTGTACCCACGTGGCAATGGGCTGGATTGGTGGAGTACTGTATTCTCGGGTGGCGCGGACCCATTCTTGCTTTAGAGGATCTGAGAGTAGGTTGATATATGTAGGTCGGGGACCTGCATATGTCGTGTGGTTTGGAATCGCCAGCTAGGTTTAATCGGTTCGAATCGTCGTTGCTCCTCGATTATGGAGACTCACTTCTCTGTTCATCATCGTAGTACTAATAACTGGAACTCGAATAAGGCTTGTGAAGGTGTTGGATATGAAGTTTCATGATCTCAACATGGATCGTGTCAGCTTTGTATATGATTTTATGAAGTTTTCTATATAAAAAATTTTGTTAAAGAGCATTTACGCAAAAGAACTTTGATTATTGTTAAAGCCATACCTTGAATCCCATGAACCGACATTCCTGAGTTCTATCAGTTTTATTTTGGTTAAGTCTTGTTGAGTACTTTTGTACTCAGGGTTCGTTGACCCTTGTTGCAGGTGAGCCTCATGAGCAGATCTGTTTTGGATCATGCTGCATGACAATTGTACCTTGTGATGACGATGAGAAGTAAATGTGTGGCCCTTGGGCAGGGCAGTTTGATTTTGTGTTTTGTATTATATTATAATGCCACTCCACTATTTCATTTTGTAATAAACATCAAACCTAGTTGCGAGGTTTGAAACTACTATTTTGTAAATTATGTTATTGTAAGACTTCCATTGTTTTTACTCTAGTATTGATGTTTGAATAAATGTTGTAATACTGCAATGACTCTGTAACGTGATCCTGCTCAGAAATCGTGGATGATTCGGGGTTCCCCGAGGACACCCGACAGTCTTTTTAAGTTAATGGAAACATATGCATAAATGTCAAAGGTCATCGGACAGTGACAGGTGCATGTGGGCCCTATAACTTAGAAGGTTCTGCCACAGAATGGTATCAGAGCAATCGTTGCAAGGTTTTTGTTGTATTGTTTTACAAAAACTTCAAATTGATTTGGGATGACTAAATTTAACTTGATAATTTGGTTCAAATTCCTTCTGACTTATCTTATTTCTTTCTCCCTATTCCGTATTTGATTAAAAAGGTTTTGTGTGGTGGAGTAGTAATATTACTATGCCCTATATAAAAATAAATGTTGTTTATGTGCATTATAAACTTTGATGTTTTTGGTTCGTAAGAACGATTCATGCATCATTATTAATTCACTCGTTACTTCCTTCACCTCTTAGTCTAGAGTTGAGTAGTGAGACTAGTTTGAGTAATGTGATCCATCATAGCTGCTCTTTAGACTTTGATCAAATGGTCTCACTTGGATTATATTGGCTTCCTACAGTATGGCTCATGCCAAGATGATGCCCCGTAAGTCCACTAGACCCAAAGGAGTTCCTCGTCACCAACTTGCCCCTAGAAACGATGGTGCTAGCAGTAGCAGTTCTAGGCCTAATCCCCAAGTAGAGATACAGAGAATTTCTACAGAGTTAGCACAAGCTACTAGAGATAGGGCTTTGAATGCTATACAGGTAGGAGAATTACAGGATCAATTGAGGCATCTCACTACCACACATAGGAACTGCGAAAGCATGTTAGTTCATATAGTGGAGGGACGAAATGAGGCTTGGCATAGGGAAAATGTAGCTAGAGCTAGAACTCATGAGCTAGAATTCTATGTAGAAGATTTAGAAGAACATAATACTTATCTGCATGAGGAAGTTCATAGGCTTAGTAATCTGCTAAATCCCAATCATGAGCCCCAAGCTGATGCCATGGACCCCGGTGTCATCTTTGCCGATGATAACGAATCGGAAGAGGAAGAAGAAGAAGATCCTAAAGAATTAGTAATGATCAATGAAAGTGATGATGAAGGCGGTAATAATTCCGGAATGGATACCGAGCCTGAAGTTTGAAATAATCACGAAAAAGAGTAGAGTTGTATAATAGTTAGTTATAGTTAAGCTATATATCTTTGTTTTAGTACTTACAGGTTGGTGTTTATATTAGTAAACCCTATGTAATGTGTCTGGAGTAAGCTTTTGTGCAATTCAATAAAGGCTTGTGAATAAAGTTTGGTTTGTTATGAGCAGATGCGTCATACGCGGGGTCCGTATGTTCCTAGAACTTCGCAAGATGAGGATGGTATTCCAGATCCGCCACCAGTTCCAACAAATCTAGCTGATGCTATAACCGCACTTGTCAATGTGACGGCTGAAAATTCCCGTTTGCTTCATGAGATCGCTCTAAGTAATCAGAATCAGATGCAAGGAAATCGTGGTCGTCACCATAACAGACAGGAGGCTACATATATTGATTTTACAAACACAAGACCACCAGTGTTCACCAAGGCAGATGAACCATTGGAAGCTGATGACTGGCTTCGAACCATGGAGCAAAAATTTGACCTTATTCCATGCACGGAATATCAGAAACCTACATTTGCCGCCCAGCAACTAAGAGGTGCAGCGAGTGCTTGGTGGGCAAACTTAGTGGCTATGCAACCAGCTAGCATTCCAATAACTTGGGCTAAGTTCTGTACTGCCTTCAGAGCCCATTATATCCCAAAAGGAGTGATGGCAATGAAGTTAGATGAATTCCTTACTTTGAAGCAAGGAGATCAAACCGTGATGCAGTATGTGGGAAGATTTAATCACCTGTCACAATATGCATCAGAACATGTCAATACTGATGCCAAGAAGAAGAGGTGGTTTATGAGAGTTTTGAATACCAAGCTACAAACAATGATGACAACTTGCACCAATGTCACTTACCATGAGGCCGTAAATATTGCAATTGCTTCAGAGTCAAAGTATCGACAGCATAAGGACCTCAAAAAGAAAAAAAGTATGCCGTCCAGATCTTTTGGGGGAAATCAGAAGAGGCAGAGGGTGATTTATCATCCAGTACATCATAATCGTCCTCCTTACCATCCTTCACAGTCTCAAGTCGGGCAACAGTCAAATGTCTATCCTGCTATAACCTATCCGAACTCATAGTCAACCAATGCTCCTGGTGGCAATGCTCCAACGTCCCAAGGTCACAACTATCCATGTTACAATTGTGGAAGGACTGGTCATTTCTCCAAGCAATGTCCATATCCTAGGCAGGTTAATCAAAATTATCAGAAGGCCCCTACCAATCAACAACAGGGTTAGGCACCAAACAAGAACCCTAATTAGAATGCTCAGAAGGGCAAAGATGAGAGGAAGACAGGACGGGTGTTCTATATTCAAGCTGGAGAAATTCCCGAAGGGGAGCCAGTGATGATGGGTATGTTTCCTGTTGCCAATCATCCTGCAGTTATACTTTTTGATTCTGGCGCATTGCATTCATTCATCAATAGAACATTTGTTGTGAAGTATGAAATTTCAATTGGGGCAACAAAGGAAAGTTTCTTTATACAGTCACTCGGGGAACGTTTGTGTACTAAGGAAATGGTATACTAGGTACCCATAAATTTGGGTGGGCATATTTTTCCCACTACCATGATTATCCTTAAGGATCAGGATATAGATGTAATCTTGGGAATGAATTGGATGTATCAGCATAAGGCTGTTATAGATGCTTTGAATAGGACATTAAGAGTAAGTTTGCCTGATGGTAATTCTCAACTTCTCATCCAACTTCCAACCCTAAGAAGATCAGTGGGCAAGGTTTGTGCAACTGTTGTCAAAGAGATTAGAGATATTCCGGTAGTGTGTGAATTTCCGGATGTGTTTCCAAAAGATCTACCTGGTCTACCACCTGATAGGGATGTCCAGTTTAACATAGAGTTGCAACCTAGAATAGCTCCAATTTCTCAGAGAGCTTATAGGATGCCACCTAAGGAATTGGCCGAGTTAAAGACTCAGTTACAAGAATTGATTGAGAAAGGGTTTATCCAACCTAGTTCCTCACCTTGGGGATGTCCGGCAATATTTGTGAAAAAGAAAGATGAGACCCTAAGGTTATGTGTTGACTATCGTCCGTTGAATGAAGTGACCATCAAGAATAAGTATCCCTTACCTCGGATAGATTTGCTTTTTGATCAACTGGCTAGAGCCAAAGTTTTCTCCAAGATAGATTTGAGATCAGGGTATCATCAAATTAAGATAAAGCCTGAAGATATTCCCAAAACAGGATTTACCACAAGATACGGATTATATGAATACTTGGTAATGTCTTTTGGTTTGACAAATGCTCCCGCTCATTTCATGTATCTGATGAACTCAGTATTCATGCCTGAGCTAGACAAGTTTGTAGTGGTGTTTATTGATGACATTTTAGTATATTCCAAGAATAAGAAAGAACATGCAGAACATCTTAGGATTGTTCTGACCCGCTTGAGAGAACATCAGTTATATGCCAAGTTCAGCAAGTGTGATTTTTGGCTTAAGGAAGTGCAATTTCTTGGACATGTCTTGTCAGCCGAAGGAGTTGCAGTTGATCCTAGCAAAGTGAAGGATATGCTTGATTGGAAACCGCCAGCCACAGTTCATCAAGTTTGGAGTTTTCTGGGTTTGGCGGGGTATTATTGTCGGTTTATTCCAGATTTCTCTAAAGTATCAAAGTCCATAACTGAGTTGTTGAAGAATCAAGTCAAGTTTGTCTGGTCATTAGAGTGTGAGGAGGCTTTCTAGACTTTGAAGAGGCTGTTGACTACTGCACCAGTGTTAGCCCAACCTGATATCGAGAAGCTATTTGATGTTTATTGTGATGCTTCAGGTATTGGTATTGGATGTGTGTTGATGCAAGAAGGCCGAGTCATTGCCTATGCATCTAGGCAACTTAAGCAACATGAAGAACACTATCCGACTCATGATCTGGAGTTAGCAGCTGTGGTTCGTGCTCTGAAGATTTGGCGGCATTACCTGCTTGGTAATACGTGCCATATGTATACAGACCACAAGAGGTTAAAGTATATTTTTACTCAGTCAGAATTGAACAGGCGGCAAAGAAGATGGTTAGAACTGATTAAGGATTATGATTTGGAAGTACATTATCACCTGGGTAAAGCAAATGTGGTTGCAGATGCCCTCAGTCACAAAAGTTATTGCAATTGTCTAGCAGTGAGAACAATGGGTTTGACGCTATGTCAAGAAATGGAGAAGTTGAATGTAGAAGTAATTCAACAAGGTAGTTTGACCAACATAATTGTTGAAGCCACTATTCGAGATCAAGTTATTGTTGCTCAGAAGGAAAACAAGGGTATAGCACATATCAAGGAAAGAGTCAAGAATGGAAAAGCAGAATGCTTCAGCATAGATGATGAAGATGTGTTATGGTTCAAGGATCGCCTGGTGGTACCAAAGGTTCCTAAGTTGCGGCAGTCAATTCTAGAAGAGGCACATGCTACTAGGTTATCTATCCATCCGGGAAGCAACAAGATGTACCAGGACTTGAAGCAAAGATTCTGGTGGACTAAAATGAAAATAGAGATTGCTAGATATATAGCAAAGTGTGATACTTATCAAAAGGTGAAAGCTATACATTTGAGGTCTGCTGGTGAATTACAACCATACCTATTCCATCTTGGAAATGGGAGGACATAGGTATGGATTTTATTGTTGGTCTACCCAAGACATCAAAGGGATTTGATTCAGTATGGGTTATTGTAGATCGACTAACCAAATCAGCACATTTTCTTTTAGTCCAGAATACATATCCCACTATACGGTATGCCAAGATGTATTTAGAGCGAATTATGAGTCTCCATGGAGTACCCAAGACTATTGTGTCAGATAGGGGTACACAGTTTGTCTCCAACTTTTGGAAACAATTGCATTCTTCATTGGGTACCAAACTTCTGTATAGTATAGCTTATCATCCACAGACTGATGGACAGACTGAAAGAGTCAATCAAGTACTTGAAGATATGTTAAGGTGTTGTGTCCTTAACTATTCCAATAAGTGGGATGAGTGCTTACCTTTGGCCAAGTTCTCATACAACAATAGTTATCAGGAAAGCATTAGAATGGCTCCATTTGAAGCACTCTATGGTCATAGATGCAGAACATCGTTGAGTTGGTCTGAGCCTGGAGAAAGAAGATTCTTTGGAGTTGACCTTGTGAAAGAAACAGAAGACAAGGTTAGGCAAATACAGAGTAATTTGAAAATAGCTCAGTCCCACCAAAAGAGTTATGCGGATAGAAGACAGAGACCATTGGTATTTAACAAAGGAGATTTTGTATATCTGAAAGTATCACCAATGAAGGGAGTTAACCGTTTTGGTGTTAAAGGAAAGTTGGCATGCCGATACATTGGACCATATCAAATTTTGGAGAGGTATGGAAAAGTGGCATATCGCTTGAAATTACCTAAACATCTCGCAGTTGTGCATGTTGTGTTCCATATTTCTCAATTGAAAAAGTGTCTCCGAGTGCCTGAACAGAATGTTGAAGTTGAAGGAGTGGAACTAGAACCGGATTTAACTTACTCCGAATATCCTATCCGAGTGTTAGATCAAAAAGATTGTGTTACTTGAAGATGGACAATCAAGTTCTATAAAATACAATGGAATCAACATTCAGAAGAGGAAGCTACCTGGGAATCAGAAGATTACTTGTTAGAAAAGTTTCCAGAGTTTCTAGCGTCAATATGGAATAGAGTAATGTTAGTTGAGCTCGGTTGCTACAAATTGTGTTTTGTATAGGAACCTCAGCTGTTTTATGGACAAGTTCTGGATGTTTTTGAACTGACACATTTCCTTTTCCATTACTTACTCTATGGCTTTGAATCTCGGGGCGAGATTTCTTTTAGGGGGAAGGATTGTAACACCCCGGGTGTTTAAATACTAAAACTATCATATCATCATATGCATTGCAAGGCAATTGGTCATATTAAAAACTTTGAGATGCATACACTAAAACAAGTTTATATTCATGTGGTATGTGTTGAATTGTATTGTTTGACTCAAGCTCAAAGTTTGTTTGATTTTGAATTTTTCGTGAAAACCCCGGTTTTCAACATTTAAATCCTACCTTGAAAATCCATTTCAAAATCTATGCATATTTTGGGGTTGAGTCCAAAAGCAAAAGTGTAGAGCTTGACAAGTTAAGCAAAGTTTGTTTTTGGAGTTTTTCAAGTTGTGTAGTAAAATTTGAAGTTATTTAAAAAGGCAAAATTCCTTAAAAATCCCCGCTTTAGATTCAAAAGCTCATTTCAAAATGTAGGCCGAATTTGGGTAAGGTTTCTAAAGCAAAGTTTTAGAACTTTTGATTTTTGAACAACTTTTGTTTTTGGAGATTTTTGAGTTGTTATGAAAATTTGGGACTAATTTGTGAAATTTGGCGAATGGCAAAACTGTAATTTTTGTGAAATGTAGGCCGAAGCTACATTGCCGACGTTTTCTTCTTTGGTGTTCCAGGCGTGGTCGTGGCCGTTTTGGCATCGCACTGGCACGGTGAAGGCCACAGCGTAGCTTCCTCGAGCTTCTTGGCCCGCTTTATAGCCTGAGCCGCCGTTGTCTTTGCCTTTCTTCTTGCTCTGTTTTTCCCATCGCCTTGCTCATCTCCGGCGTGCCTGCGCCGTCGTTGTTGTGCTCCACCATCACTGTTAAGCTAGTTCCAGCTTCGCTTACTCCTTGCGCATCTAGCCAATCCACCAATTCAGCTTGTCTTCATCGGGAACTCGAGTTGCATCATCTTCTTCCTCGTGGCCGGCAACTCCTCCGCCGAGCACGATTCGCCGTGGCCAGAGCTCCACGGTGCATCTCCGTCCCTGGTTTTGGTTGATTTCATTTCATTTTGATGCTGTGGTACTTAATCCATAGTTGGTTGCTCATTTTGACCACCGCAGTCGCCGGTTCTTCCTCACCGACGATCTTTGCTCCGCCGTGATCACCGTGATCGTCGTCACGCCTCTCCGTTGCTTCTCCGACCTCGCTCCTTGCTTCAACGCGTTCGGGGTGAGCCACTGGTGCTTCCTGGATCCCTTGTTTGAGCTCTACTGGTTGCACGCTGCCGGTGTAGCGCTGCCGTGCCACCGCGTCCGCCATGGCCGACGACGAGCTAGTATAGGGCCGTAATCAGTGCTGATAGGGACGTCAATCGATGCGCCTAGTCTTGGTGATCATTTTGGTACTTTGATCGTCGCCGTTGGACTCACCGTCGACGAGTTTACACCGGTCAGCGCCGTCGCCATCGTGGTCAAACGCGCGAGGTTAGGGATGACAGGTGGGGTCGGGTTGTCAGTGACTCAACGTTCAAATGGAATTTTTCTATTTTTAGATTTGAATGAATAGTGTCTGTTTTTGTTATTTTTGTGTAGATTTATTTAGAGCTCCAAAAATTATGAAAATTTTTGTGTGACTTCTCTATGATGTATAGTATTTAAGAAAAATATGAAATAATGTTTTTAGTACTTTTTGAATGTGATAAAAATTACTCAATTTATTAATAAAGGGATTTCCATGATTTTTCTAGGCTTAGTTAATTGTCCAAAAATTATGAAAATTGTTTTGCCACTTACTTATTATGTAATGAACATTTACAAAAATTTTGAGCTCAATTAGAATAAGTTGATTTATTTCATAATTTTGAATTAAATAATTAATTCATAAAAGCAAATTGTAACCTTTAATGAATTAGGTTTTGTTTGAATTTTTGATTGAGTGATGTCCTTGGGTGATTAGTTGATAATGATCCTTGGCAATTGATTTGGGTGTTGCGAAAAAGGTTTGATTAGTTTGACTTGCCACTGTACCGCGAAGGAAAGTTGTATTCAAATTCTTAATTTTTGCATCCATCATCGAGCATCATGTTTCGTATTCCGCATCATGTTAAACATGGCATTGTTACTACGTGTAGTGAACGAAGGTGAACACGTGGTAATTAATCAAGTTGTTGAGGAAGTTAATCCGTCTGTTGAGGTCGGATCGAATACTTGTGAAACGTCGCAAGAACCGGACTTTTCCGTCAACGAAGGCAAGCCCCGGATGCATACAACCCTACCTTGTATTTTATAAATTGATTTCGCTTTTGCTTCTTTTTACTGCATTAAGTGATTAGGAGTCAAGTACAAGTCAAATTGGTACATTACCCACCTTGTTATTCCATAATTACCATATTACCAGTTTTAAATTCGTATATGCCTAGTTATGCTTAGCTATGCGTAGAACGATGAAAGTCAGGTGATTACCTGTCACCTGCGAACTTTAAATGGGATTTGATTAACTTATGTTATCATGCGATATGGGAATGTGGAGTAATAAATCTAGACCGGGCGGACTCGGTGCGTGTGAGCCACAAGACATGGAGGTCTTGTGAGCAGGTTCTTTCTGCCTGTGTCGATTAAGGCATGTCCGTTGTTGAACTATGTGTAGTGAGACTTTGTAGTACTAACCACATACTCTAGTAAGCCTGAACTTGGCGATTCTATTACGAGAATGGCTACTCACGCACTGGAAGTGGAGAGATGGCGGGAATAGCGTGTACCCACGTGGCAATGGGCTGGATTGGTAGAGTATTGTATTCTCGGGTGGCACGGACCCATTCTTGCTTTAGAGGATTCGAGAGTAGGTTGATATATGTAGGTCGGGGACCTGCATATGTCATGTGGTCTGGAATCCCCAGCTGGGTTTAATCGGTTCAAATCGTCGTTGCTCCTCGGTTATAGAGACTCACTTCTCTGTTCATCATCGTAGTACTAATAACTGGAACTCGAATAAGGCTTGTGAAGGTGTTGGATATGAAGTTTCATGATCTCAACATGGATCGTCTCAGCTTTGCATATGATTTTTTGAAGTTTTCTATATAAATAATTTTGTTAAAGAGCTTTTATGCAAAAGAACTTTGATTATTGTTAAAGCCATACCTTGAATCCCATGAACCGGCATTCTAGAGTTCTATCAGTTTTATTTCGGTTAAGTCTTGTTGAGTACTTTTGTACTCAGGGTTCGTTGACCCTTATTGCAGGTGAGCCTCATAAGCAGATCTATTTTGGATCATGCTGCATGATAGTTGTACCTTGTGATGACGATGAGAAGTAAATGTGTGGCCCTTGGGCAGGGCAGTTTCATTGTGTGTTTTGTATTATATTATAATGCCACTCCACTATTTCGTTTTGTAATAAACATCGAACCTAGTTGCGAGGTTTGAAACTACTGTTTTGTAAATTATGTTATTGTAAGACTTCTGCTATTTTTACTCTGGTATTGATGTTTGAATAAATGTTGTAATAATGCAATGACTCTGTAACGTGATCCTGCTCAGAAATCATGGATGATTCAGGGTTCCCCGAGGACACCCGACAGTCTTTTTAAGTTAATGGAAACATATGCATAAATGTCAAAGGTCATCGGACAGTGATAGGTGCATGTGGGCCCTATAACTTAGGAGGTTCTGCCACAGATGTCACACTAATGCTGAATCACCATATGAAATGACGATGGGAGTTCTAACACCACCATAATGTACTATTCACGCCAGAGAAATAAACCAATTTGGAAACACAACAAATTAATTAAGATGGCACACTAGTTTAGCTGCAATAAGGACAACATCCAACCTAGACAAAATTAAAATGATCATAGACAATCAAACAACATTGGTCCATTTGAACATGTCGTGACACAGAGATACATCAAATGGAGCTTTATTCACTACTCCGCTAATGACTCCAAGAAAAGGAACAAGGGAACATAAGGAAGAAAGTAAGGACTGCTCATGAACCATGCTAGGACTTTACATCTACCATAGCTACGGTCGACACTGGCAGAGATGACATGAACTTTTCTTCGGTCCATGTCATACGTGATGATTGTTATTTCTACCCCAACAAAGAAAATTAAATTCCATTCTAGGTGAACTGTAATCGCTGTGTAGGCTAAATCATAATCCACGTAACCAAATTTAATATTAGTCTTTCCAAACACCTTCAGTGTGCTGACAGTATGCTTCAATGTCCATTTATTAGTAGCATAGTCTTCAACGATCCAGATTGAAAGCTGGGACATATTATGACCACTAACACCACCAATAGTACATACACATAAGTGACCCTGATCTTGATGGATGGAGAGTTGTCGACAAAATCTGGTCGGCAATCTACCGAGGGGTATACCCATGCTAGTAGATGAATCGGTGGAGGTGCGCATAATAGGAACCAGATGGTAATAAAGACACAAGACACAAGATTTATACAAGTTCAGGCCGTCAGCATGATGTAAAACCCTACATCCTGTGCTCTGTTATTTTGTATTGATTGTATATTAGATTCAATATCTCGTCTAGGGGACCCCTACCTCTCCTTATATACTCTAGAGGGGTAGGGTTACAAGGAAAATATCCTATTTGGTATTATAAAATAAATCACATCTTCTTGTAGCCTTGTGGTGCATGCCTTCATCTTATGGGATGGGTCACCTTTCATGGTGCAGCCCATATCTTGTCTTGTGGGTACCAGGGGGTATATCCCCCACAAGGGTAGAGTACCATGAGGCCTAGGAATTTTTCTCCATGTCTTTCCCTCCATATGCACAACAAGTATCAGAGAGTACCCCATAATATCTAGACAACCATTAAGAAACACACTTGTTGATCTTGAACGTATCACATCATCAATGTCCTGGCCCCATTCAGATTCCTAATAGATCCATGTTGTAGTTTGAGATGAGTAGATATCCACACCTAGGCACTCAATGTCCTCATCCTCCACAAATTTAATCACATGGAAATGCAAGGAGGTTGTTGGATCAAACCCCAATCGAGCCTAACCAACAGCATGGATGTTAGGCAGCAGTACCCGCAAATTCTTGGTTGCCGAATTGTAGATGACATAGCAGGATCTAGCAGCCTCAATGCACAAGCATAGGATGAGGCCATTGCAGCAATCTAAGATGGCTACTTTGTCAATGGGGAAGGGCAAGAAGGACAAGTTAGGGCGTTCACTAGTGACACTGGTGAAGTTTCACTCACCTTTCTCACCATCGTAGAAGAAGCTAGCCACATTCTAGGGTAGCACCTTACGGTTGTTGGAGATGAGGTGGTTCTAGGAGTGACAGACACATTTGTAGCACAACAAGGAACGAGCGGGGAGGCGACAAAGGATCTCCAAAACAAGATCCTCTATGGGGCTAGGCAGTGCGTTCCTATTGTTGGGGCCGCCTCCATTTTGAAGAGCCTGTGATCGTCATTGTGCAGTAGGTTGAGGGCTTCCTTAGTAATGAGATCACTAAAGAGAAAAATAATCTGACAAAGATCCATCAGTGCAAGGCGAAAGCATTACCCTTGCCTTTGGATCTAGCGGTGGCATGGCACAAGGTGTGCAATGGTTCACACAAATTGCGAGAGGAACAATGCGCTGGCCGTGCAGGAGGTAGAGGTGGTGTTGCACGAGGTGTGCAATGGTTCACATAAACTAGGAGAGAGGATCAATGCGCTAACCTTGAAGATGGAGAAGTGGAATGGTGATGCAACTATGTTGTGGGTAGTTGGGAAAAACTCACTCAATTTACTACCGCCGATATGGTCGTGTAGGGCTGGCAGCTAGAACGCCTATCCAATCAGCTTGGCTTTTCATGCAAAGGACAAAATACCACTACCACATCTATTGTTAACCTGTGGGTGGTAGAAGTTTCATCTATCGGTTTCCTTCCTCAGAAGGCCTCGCTATCGGTCCAACCGGCGATGGAAGCATAACACAGTCGATTCTATTGCTACAGCAGTGAAAGTGGCGATAGTGATAAGTCAGTCTATAGTAGTGCTAGACCATCTTAGTGTGGTCAGCTAGGCGGAAGGCCACCGCCGGGTTCCCTTTCAAGCTCTTTGGGGGTTCCTCACCCGGCTGGTGCTGGATTTGGGCAAAGTCAGCAGTAGCAACGTTAGCTATGGTGAGGGTCATTCCCTCCTGCTCACAGCAATATGCCTTGTCCGTGGAGGAGGCGACCATGATGACCCACTATGGGCCGAGCATCTTGAGCTTCAGGCGGCCATAGTGTGGGACAGCCATGAACATCACATAGCATGGCTGCCCTAGTAGAACATGGTAGAGACTAGCGAAGTCAACCACCTTGAAGTCAAGAACCTCCTTCTAGAAGTGGGTAGGATCCCCGAACATAATGGGGACCTAGATGCTTCTGAGAGGAGTGGCTTGGGCCCTAGGGATGACCATGAAGAAGGGAGCCCTACCAAGGAAGAGGTCCTTCCTCAAGATCCCCATGCGGTCAAGGGTGTCAGCGTAGAACGTGTTAAGGCTACTTCCGCCATCCATCAACACCTTCGTGAGGTGTGCCCGCCCAACAATGGGGTTGATGATGAGCAAGAAAAACCCTAGGCTAGGGACGTGTCATGGGTAGTCTTGGTGGCCAAAGATAATTGGTACCTCTAACCAATGAAGGTGCTATGGCAGCACCCTACTCACCATGTTGATGCCTCATAGTGGGTCACCGAAGGCCCTCAGAGGTGGCGAAGTTGGTCCTCCCCCCCAAAGACCATGGGGTAGAACCAGGCGGCATCGAGGGCGAGATCCATTTTGACCCACCTTCCCACAAGCAAGGGGAGAGCCTATCCGTAGTGCCTAGGTGACACCGTAGATCTCTCTGGCCAGCTGGTGGTGGGTGCCTGGCGGACCAGGCACTGCCCATCTCGGTGTTCTAGGAAAGTGAGAAAGGGTCCTCCTTGCCAAGCGAGAGAACCTAGCCTAGGCATGGGGGGCTATCCATGCCGCTCCTGGGTTGTGGTAGATCTATAGTGGATTGAGTAGGCTAGGACCTCAAGATCTGCTCTTGAGGGCCGTAGTAGAGGGGATGACACCGAGGGCTCATTGCCCACCATCACAGCCCTATGGTGTAGATGGAGCTCGCCATAGCAGTCGGTGATGTAGGCTAGGCTCCCAAAGTTGAGGACCTGGCCCATAGTGAAGGCACCGGCCATGACAGAGAACTCATAGGGGAGGCGGACACCACCATCTAGGGCGGCACTGCTTGCTTTGGTGATGAGGCAGGTAGCTCTAGCCACTATAGAGCTAGATCACACTTGATGCCATCCCCTACCTAGCGCACTAGCTATCGTGGGGTCAAAACCTATCAGAGTATGGGTGTTCGGTAGCTTGGGTGGACTCAAGAACATAAGAATCATGCAGAGAAGACACAATGGTTCATCCTAGTTCGAGCCAACTCAGTCCCTACATCCTGTAGCTGATGATCCTTATAATCAAGAGCACCCAAAATCAGGGGGTTACAATAGAGTGTACAGAGAGATTTGGTAGGGGGTTAGCTCAGTGCTAATCCTAAGGTTGCCTTGCCGCTGGTGGAGCCTTCTCCTCATCAGAGAGGAGGAAGATGATAGGATGTGGTGGAGGAGCTCTCAGTGCCCCTCAGTGGGTTTCCTTGGTCCTGGTGAAGAGCAAAGGTAGATGGAATGGAACAGAGTGTCTAGTGATTGATCTAGGATCCTCCCACCTCCTAGGTCCGACTCTATCCCTTATATAATGAGATAGATTAGGTACACAGTAGTTTAGGGGAACTAGTCTATAGTCTACTTGCACTAGAGTCTAGGAAGGTCTTGCAATGGTGCACCATGGACCTTGGTGGTGTCTTGGAGCCGAAGAAGCCTTGGGCATTGTCCGGCTGCTCTGTTCTAACACTCTGCGTGTAAGGTTGTGTTGGCTTGGACCAGCCTCCCCCAGTTGGACCTTTAGGAGTCTTCTTGGTAGTGAAGAAGGTCGGCTCTAGGGGACGACACGTAGGCCTAGAAGCCCCTGAGCCCCCCGAGGCCAAAGGAAAGCTTTGTCTTCTTGTGTCATGCCCTAGACATGACCCTATCGGGGGAGCAGTTGGTAGGGCCGTGCCTCAGGAGTGACACTAGGGAGCCCCTAAGCATCAGTAGCCTAGGGCTTGTCTTCTTGCACCCAAGGCAGCGTTGTTAGCCAGGTAGGGCCAAGGGCCAGGCTAGGATGTGCCATAGATCGGGAGCCTGGGGCACGGGTGAGCCCCTAAGACCTAGGCGGAGGTCACGACCAAGTCAGGCTTGGTCATGTCTCTTTGCTAGAGGGTGCACACGAGCATGCCCGATGGGCATAGCCACTGAGCCCTTAGGTGATCCTAAAAGGGTCGGTTGGGGGCTCCTCTTTGGTTGGGAGCCATCAGACCCGAGGCTTAACATACCCATATGTTAGGATCTCATCAGATGGGTTTAGGGTGGGTTCATATGAGACATCTAATGTGGGCATAGAAGTGGAAAAGATAGGATTGGCTTCGAAATGACTTTGCTCTCTTATAGCATCACTTGCCATGCCACCCTTGAGTTCTTCCCAATGTCCACCATGGGAATAAGGATGCTTCCAAAGAGATTCCTTCTTGAGAGGATTTGAATTATATTCACTTGAAGGCCTCTTATGTAATAGAAAGTTTAAGATTTTCCCAAAATCTGCATAAAAAGATCATCCTTAATTTCATCAGGTTTTTCCAAAGGTGGAATATCTTCTTCCCTTGGAGGATTTTGGGGTATTGATGGTTCAGGATTGATAGCTAAATTTTGGGATTGGAGCTATGATTTGGCTATCAAAGCTTCCTCTTCTTGATCGGGAGATGATTTCTTCTCTTCCTCAGGGAGTTCATCATGAATGCTAGTGCAAGGAATCTTTCCAATAATTTTATCAAGGATAGACCTTGCCTTACTAGCAGACAAATGAAGAAAAGCTCCTCTAGAGGTTGCATCAAGGGATTTCATGGAATCCTTGCTAAGACCCATATGAAAATGTTGAAGAAGTACAAGGTCTTGAATGGCATGGTCAGGGCCAGTGGTGATGAGGTCATTAAAATGAGCCCATGTCATGCCATGAGATTCTTGTTCTTTTTATTTAAAAGATAGAACCCCTTTTTGAAGGCTGACAACTCTAGAGATTAGAAAGAAAGCTAGGCAAAATTTAGAGCATAATGTTTCCCAATCTCCTTTCATACTTCCTATGGTTCGACTATACCATTGTTTAGCTCTTCCCATCAAAGAGAACGGAAACAACTTCCATCTTAAGGTCTCATCAGACATACCAGTGATATGCAAGCATGCATAGGTCTATCCAAACTCCCATAGGTGTTAGTATGGGTTTTCATCGCCTTCTCCCGACAAGGATTGTTCCTGAATTAATTTTATTAAGCCTAGGTGCAGCTCATAGCCAAGTGTTAAGATAGACTTTGAAGATTTTAATGGCTCTAGGCATGTGCTCATAGATGCAGTGTATTGAAAGATAGAAGTGGAATCCATAGTGAAAAGAAAAAGAATAAAAGATAAAAAGATACAAGATACAAGGTTAAGCTAGGTTTGTAGTTAATTCAGCAACCGTTTCCCCAGTAGCGGCGCTAGAAAGCCTGTTGGTATTTATTAACGCACAGAGACAAATCCACAAGTGCACGGATACCACTATAGCTTTTACCCAGAAATATTTCAAGTATCGTATCCATAGAGAAACATGTGAGATTAACTACATCTAACTTAACCCAGAGTAGCAACAGGACTTAAGATAATAGGAGTATAAAGGAGATCACTAAGGTCTTCTAGTTCTAACTTTGGTAAGCTATGTCTTCTATTGTTCGATTCTGGGGATATTACTACAGGAAACACAGGCAGAGTATGTTTCCTATAGTAACTAAATCCTGCTCAGCCTACAAACGGGAGGTGGACTATAGAGGATTCAACGAGGCTATAAGAGTCACCCTCGTGAGCTACCACCGATCTAGAATGTAGGGTACATCTATGAGTAACCGAGTCTAAGCACCACACTTACACTACGAATGCTACTTTAACCTAGGAATGACAAGGATTCAAGTAGTCAAAAAGAGTCACAAACCTGAAGAAAATATAAACATGTTACTTACTTGAATTAGAAGTTAATTATCAGAGAAATCTCAGAAGCAAGCTCATGAAGGTCTTGATTTCGCTAGGGTACAAGCCGTAGAGAGAGCACCAACAGGCCAATACTTCATCCAAACTCGTCTGTCACACTCTATCTCTCTATTTCTAACACAAGACTAGATCCTATGGAGGACTAATCTTCTCTTGATAGCTAGCTCTAACCCTTATGAGGAGGATATGAATAAGAGTTTTAGGATGGCTTTAGGGAGGCGGGTAGGGGCTGCTATATATTGGGGGAGATGT
Source organism: Miscanthus floridulus (assembly GCF_019320115.1). Taxonomy (NCBI): domain Eukaryota; kingdom Viridiplantae; phylum Streptophyta; class Magnoliopsida; order Poales; family Poaceae; genus Miscanthus; species Miscanthus floridulus. The sequence continues at coordinate 35,299,878 of NC_089591.1, forward strand.
CAATTATGAGCCCTCGGATCAAACCAACTTAAAACAATGGCATAGATTTGATCTTTAAGGCAGTGAGAAATCGACATACGAAGGAGAGCTTGATAGGTGGGGCCCACAGGCTGGTCGGCCTAGTGGTGGGGCCAACCAGCCCCCATGTTAGCCACTTGGCTCGATCTTCGATGGAGAGTCTTCTGGTGTCTTCTGAAATCTTCCTAAGTTGGTACTGTCATGGATAAACGTTATTTACTTTGACGAATAGGTCCACCTTGACGATTTTCTGATTAAATCCTCCTACAGTCACATATTCACCAAAGCTCATGGAATTTATTAGTTTAAACCCCTAGACCAATGTTTGGTGATGAAATTAAGTATATATGTAGGTTACATTGACGGTTTATAATTGATGTTAACAACCATCAATAGTTGGCTCTATTGTGTGTCTACTATCTTGAACTATATCATGTTTACCCCTGTTATAAACTTTGGTTCACTTTACAATCATGTCATCTTGTTCATATCCATACTAGAATCTTTACACCATGCCTTCCTTTGGGAAAATATAAATAACAATACCCTAAATACTTTTGGGTGAAATGCAACAACGATAGATCTGTGCACTTGTGGATATCCTCTATAATCGTTAAGAACTATCATTAACGGTATTTCTTGGCAATGTTGATAAGGTTTACTAAATCTTAGTGATGATGCTAAGAAATGCCAACAAGCATTTCTGGCGCCATTGCTAGGAATGGATTCTATCTCCATACATGGTAATAGCGTTTAGAAATGGCAATAGCAATATAAGCATGCTTGCTGGGGCAATCCCTCATGATGTGACCCATGCCCTTGCAGCGATGGCAAACAATTTTAGTAGATCCACTCAAGGAAGGTGTGGAAGGTGAGTTCTTTGCAGGTGCTAGTGCCTGCACAATAGACAATTTACTCACCTCGGTTGGTCATGAAGTTCTGGACGGTGGTGTGAAACGCAGATTTTGTCATCCCTGTACTTCCCTTTCAACTTTAAGAGCAAGATGATACAGTTGGAGAAATCTAGTCCAATCTTTATAATCAAGAACGTCCTGTATATCATGATACAAACCACCCAAAAATCTAGAGCACTTATCCATTTCATCTTCATGTATGTTACAACATGCTAAACCAATATTAAGCTCCTGATAATATTCCTCAACACTTTTACTACCCTGAGTTAAACGTTGTAGTTTTAATCACAAGTTAGACTAATAATATTGAGCAACAAATCTAGAAGTCATGCAATGTTTAAGCACATTCCAAGTTTGAGGTATGTTGGCATTACCATCATTGTAAATATCATTCCACCAGAAAAGGGCAAAACTAGTAAACTCACTAGTAGCAAGTCTAACTCTATGTTCCTCAAGTATTAGGCGAGAATTAAATTTCTGTTCAACAGCAAGCTTCCAATCAAAATATACTTCAGGATCAGTAGAACCAGCAAAAGGAAGCATCTTAAACTTGGTTTTAGCAAAAGGATCATTATTACCTTAGTCGTTATTGCCACCCATACCACATCGGTTATGCTGTAGTCTCACACGCTCACATGCGTTGTGCATGGCACGTCGTGCTTTGGCATCTGCCTTGGTGTTGCCAGCATCCTCATCTTTTAGGTCATCATCATCAAAGTCATCATGGTGTGGCTTAGGTCATCGTTGTTCAACATCTTCAACTCGCTTGGCCAAAGTGGTGATTTGTTGAATGGTCTGCTTAAGCTTCTCAACAAGGAAGGTGCATTCCTCTCAAATAAACTAAGGGTGCTCATTCTTGGATACACAATCATTGAAATGTACAGGAGGGTCTCCTCTCCGGTGCCTTTGCCTAACATGGTTAGTAGAAAGAAAAAGACAACACAAATAGTATTATCCCTACAAACTAGTAGGATGTGGACAAGGAAATAAGGCACTCAACTCTCAAGCGTCTTACCACAATCTTACAAGTGTTCTTACCAAGAATGCAGCAAGTGGTGCAATTGGTGACTAGTCATGATACCATTGTAGCTTGAGTGTAATAGTTGCAAGGCAAACCTGTACTTGGTTAGAAGAAAGTGGAGCTTGGACAGGCACAATATAGTACCAATGGATTAGCAATAATCGCATAGATTGGCAAAGCTGAATAAATATCCAAAGTACTAGTCATAGCTACTGGTCTAAGATGTGTCCCTAGATGTAGACTAAGAAGCTCAAACAAAGGAGCAAGAAAGGATTCAGAGATATTGCCAAAAGAGTGCTTGTTCTACCCCTTTCTCTATTTTTTCACTATTTTTCCTTCTTTTTCTCATATTTTTTTTTATTTTTCCTTCTTCTTTCTTTTTTGGGGTCAAATAATCACTCATAGTTTATCAAAAACAAATAATAGAGAAAAAGGAAGCAAGGAAAAATTCAAGAGAAAAAACAAGTAAACTATAAACTTGGATTTCAACTTCGGGGATGGATTTGAGGTCCAAAACATTTGATTTTTGGAGTTGAAGATGGCAATAGGACAAGGCTATGTTGATTTTTTCATGCTAGCCTTGAAATTATATTTCCATCAACTACTAGACCGCAAGATTGTATGTTATGCATGTCTGTTGGATGCTTGTGTGGTGTTGCATGATCATGTCTAGTCGGTGAGCTTTACATGGTGATCAATAAGCAGTTCCTTAAAGGCTTGGAATTAGCAAAAGACCTAAGTTTATGGCAAGTATAACATGGGATCTTTCTTGGACATATTAATCTTAATAGCATCATTAATCATATTGCATGTCTAATTTTGATTGTCCTTTAAGGATGATCCTAGCAATTTGCTATCTTGTACCTTGTCACTATGCGGTTATTTGCACTGGGTAGTATATTGATAGTGCTCAAATTAAATGAACATGAACTATAACTTGACTAATGGTTATATGCAATGATGATAAAATATGATTTTTAGCAACATGGATATAGGGCGTTGGAGCATTTGGCTTTTTATATGATGCTCTCATGCCCTACCTAGGAATTATCTGTAAGTAAAATCTGGGATTTATAGTACAACCACGAGGACTATATGGCTCTAGTATTCTCCTGATACTCTGAGATTTTCTTACTCATTAGTGGTTACCAAAAGGCTCAAAAGGGGCTTGACGAGTCGGGTATGGACGGCCTCTATTCCTATGAGTACTTCTGCATGAGTGTGCCATATCCAAAGGGGGTTCTATATCTGCTTGCCAATCAAAACCTAGCGGTTACTAATGTTTTAGAGGGGACTTTTGGAAAAGCTCATAGTGTACCTTGCCAAACTTCCTTGGAAGAGGCAATATGGGCCTTTCAAACCCTAGCATATAGGAATCATGATCATGAGTAAAGTTGTACAACCTATATAGAGTGTCTAAAAACTGTTATAACAGTCGTGCTCACGGTCATGAGTGGCTTAGAAAAAACTTACCGAATAATTCCGCTACTTATGATATTATTCTTGTGATGTTGATTGGTCTTATACTTGATCATTGGTTATTTGGGGCTTAAGCTGAACTTGCTACTACTCTAAAGTTAAAACTTGACTCCCTAAAAATGCTAACTGCTATAAATCCATGTCTAACCATTTGAGCTTCATATCCCCATGTTGTATTTATTGAGTATGATATGTACTTAGCTTTCTTTATTTACAATTCTTTGGAAAAATCCTAGATGGGGTACCAGATTGCTAGAGTATGGAGGAGCCAGTCAGTTGTTCCTGTTGTGTTGGAGTCTTCGTCTGAAGATCAAAGATGTCTTTCTGTTGTTTGCTATATAAGGTTGTATTCTCTATACTAATATGTTATATAATAAGCATTTTCTTTTGATATTACCCCTTATATGTAGCCATATGTGTAATTTGACTTCATGGGCTCACATATGGTGAGTGTCTAGCTTTTTGGAAAATTGTGTGCTACATTTAGTGCATGGTGGGCAATAAAACATTACACATACAAAAAGAAGTAGAGATGACTTGTGAACTGAGCTAGGTACCTCGATGTTGAACCTGTTTACCTAGGTTTGAATCTCCCAAGTCATCATGGGTGCTCCATGAACTGTTTATCGTAACTCATCATCTTAAGATTGTTTTTTTATGAAACAGGAGGGGTGGAGCCCCTATTAGAATTTTATTTAAACAAAAATTTACAGAGTCTTATAAGAGCATAATCAAGAAACATAAAAGGTGAGGAAAAAATAGCTAAGATTACACAAAGTTGTCTAGCCATTGATCTATAAGAGGGTGATAACATGTCTTTGCTCTTAGAATAACTAGAGCAAACTCATTTTTTAAGACATTCCTGCATCCCTAAACCGAGTGTGCTAGATTTCTGAAAATGATGACATTTCTCATTATCCAAATAGCGCAACACATTGTGATGATGATTTCCATGAAGAAGGGGACCCTTAACTGATCTCTGAAACTCTCCAAAATGACTGAAACATCCTTTGAATTGGTTATGAAAATGTGTAAACTGTAGCAGCAAGCCATCTCAAAGGGCCAGTGAAAGAGCATAAGAATTGAAGCAAGTCTTCTTCAATGTTGAGAGTATAGAAAACACAATTATAAGCCTCCAAACGCATACCTCTTCTTTTAGGCAGAGCTCTGGTGCTCAATCTATCACTTAAGACTAACTAGAAAAAGAATTTTCTTTTATTTTGACAAGCAGATGTCCAGAGCCACCTGTACGAGCGATGAACCTGATGCTGACCAATTAACTATTTGTAAGCCTTCTTAGAAGAATAAAAAGGTGAACCCCAAACATAGGACCAAACATCATTGGACTCATTGAGTTGAAGGGATTGGAAAGAATTAGATAGCTCCTAAAATTGTCCAAAAGCTTCAATGGACATTGGTAGATGAAAGAGGTTTTGAAAGGGAATAATAGAGACTGCAACATTTAAAGAAATATACTGTGACTTAGCATATGAAAAAAACTCAGGGTAAGACTGATGATAGTTTCTTCCATCCCAAAGGTCAAACCAAAGGAAACAAGTAGAGCTACTTTGTAAGTTGATTCTTGCCATACTCTTGTAAGAATCCAGCAATTTCAGAATGTCTTTCCACCAAAAGGAGCCTCTAAGTGGTCTACCTACTGAGGGCAAATTATTTCTAGAATAGTAGTGGTCCCAAACCAAATGGACCCAAGGGATTGGCAATTTATTGAAAAATATATGTAAGTGTTTCATCAAAAGACTTACATTTTGAGTCTTAAGATCAAGAACTACAAGGCCCCCTTTAGTATTAGGTACACACACCAGTGTCCAGGCAACTTTTGAGGGTTTTCTGTTATTGAGATATAAGCCTCTCCAAAGACAATGTTTCTAAACTTGTCTATTTGTTTGACAATAGTTTTTGGAAGCAAAAAGGTACACATGGTAAAGGTAGGCAATGCTATTAGAACAACATTTGTTAAATGTAATTTGCCAGCTTCAGTCAAGAATGATGAAAAAGTCACCAATCTCCTCTCTCATTTGGACACCAAAGGCCAGAACTAAGGAACTAATGGTCTGATAATATTAAGTGGTAGCTCCAGATAAGTAAAACACAAGGATTCTTTAGCACATCCCAAAGTACTAGCCAAGATATTCAACCTTTCTTTAGAGACATTAATGGGTACCACAAAAGATTTATCAAAATTAACTTTTAACCCAGTAGACTCAACAAAAGAATGCAAAATGTATTTGAGATATTGCAACTAATTGACATCACCTTGCATGAAGATAAGCGTATCATCAGCATATTGGAGGATTGGGAAATCATCATCACATGGAAGTGGTAAAGGCAGGTGTTGTGGGGTCGGAACCGCGGCAAGCATAGTTGTTTGAGTTGATGTCAAAGTAAGGGTCTTTGGTGCCTTGGGTGGACTTAAGAACACAAGAATCATAGAGAAGACACAACAGTTCATTCTAGTTTGGGCCAATCGATGCCCTATGGACAGCAGCTAATGATCCTTATACTCAAGAGCACCCAAAATCGAGGCCTTACAATAGAGTGTAAAGAGAAGTTCAGTAGGGGGTTAGCAAAGTGCTAATCCTTAGGTTGCCTCACCGTCGGTGGAGCCTTCCCCTCATTGGAGAGGAGGAAGATGATGGGATGCGGTGCAAGAGCCCTCGGTGCCCCTCTCTCTGGGTTCCCCTACCCTCGGTGCTGGGTAGGAGCGGATGGAGTGGAATGGAATGATTTGTCTTAGATTGTCCTCCCCCTCTAGGTCTGACCTTATCCCTTATATAACGAGATAGGTCGGGTACATGGCGGTTTAGGGAGATGAGTCTATGGTCTACATGTGGCGGAGTTCAGGAGGGTCTTACAGTGGCGCTCTGTGGACCGTGGCGGTGTCGTGGTGCCAAAGAAGCCTTGGGCATCGTCTGGCTGTACTGTTTTGACACTTTACATGTTAGGCTGTGTTGGCTTGGACCAGCCTCCCCCAGGTGGACCTCTTGGAGTCTTCTTGGTGGTGAGGAAGGTTAGCTCTAGGGGCTAACACATGGGCCTAGGAGCTGCCCAGTCCCTAGAGGTCGTGGGAAACTTGTCCACTTGTGTAACGCCCCGTGCATGACCCTTTTGCGGATGTGGCCAGTAGGGCCATGCCCAGGGCATGGTGTCTTGGAGCCCTCAAGCCTTGATGGCTTAGGGCTTGTCTTCTTGTTCCTAGTCCTTGGCTAGCATCGCAAGTCAGGTAGAAGCCAAGGCCCTTGCTCAGGTGTATCATCGATCAGGAGCCTAAAGCCTAAGAAAGCCCTAAGCCCTGTGTAGGGGCTATGCCATGCCCAGGCTTGGCTAGGTTTCTTGGTCGGAGGGTGTGTGCGAGTATACCCGATGGGTATAGCCCCTGAGCCCTAGGAGATCTTGGAGGGGTCAGTCGGGGGGTCTCTTTGGTTGAGAACCATTGATCCTAAGGCTTAACATACCCATATTTAAGGATCTTGTTAGGAGCCCCCAAGCCCTTTGTGGCCTCACTTGGCCTGATTCATGATGGCAATGAAGGGCTAAACTCAATCTTCTAGTCATCGAACTAGCCATGGTAGAGGTAGTTTCTACTGATGGGAGCATGTTTCCATATGTGGGTCCTTTGGCCTTAGTGTGATAGGGGTGCTTGGCTATTAGGGCCAAGTGGTAGTGGTGCTAACCCCTTCTCTATTCCCATGTTGCATAGGTCTACGTCCTAAGCGAGGGTTCAGTGAACTCGTCTAGGAGTTACCAACTTTAGGCCTGGGGGCACTCTTCCTTTTGGTTAGGACCTACCATGGATCAGGTGATTGAGAGCATCTGGGCTCTGGGTCGGGCCACCTGATCACCCGGAGCACCACGCCTAATTGGGAGCTTTGATAGCAGGCCCTGACCTTTTGAGATGACCTTCTAGGGCTGACCTTCTGTAGCCATAGGTCAGGGCGCGGGAAGCACGCCGAGCTCAGGGGACCCTCAATGGGTCAATTGCTCAGTGGCCCCCAACCCAACTCCAGGGAGTTGGTTGGTTTTTTGGGGTGTGCCACTCGAGCCCTCGTCGATTGAGGGGTCGGGCTGCTCCATCTAGGGAGTCGACATAGCCCCCAAGGTGATCATGGGGCCTCCTTGTCAGTGGGTGTGGTGGCTTTTGGGCACATCCCATCCGTTGATGCTACCTGCAGGCAGTTTGATGGTGTCTAGGCCATCATGCCTGGCAGAGGAGTTAAGGCATGTGCTCCCATGCCGTCCCACCTCGTCTAGGAGATGGGACATCAGGCCACGTGGTGTGAATCTGGCAGAGGAGGAGCCACGGCACTTGGTGCATGTGGATCTGAGCCATTGATGGTGACTGGTGGACCAAAGGGGAGTCAGATCCCCTCAAGTCCCATGAGGAGGCATGCGCAGAGTAAGCGGCACACTTGATGGAAAGTGGAGCGGGGACTTGACTCATTGTCAGTGCCTTCTTGACTCTGTCTTCACTATGTAGCCATCGTCATGCAACCGCTCTGAGGTGTGCTGCAGGGATTGAAAGGACACCTGGCAAGTACCCTAAGGCCTCTTGTAGCTATTGATAGTTGATCAGAGGGCTCAGAGCTATCCTTAGCGCATCAACTGGTGCTATAAAGAGGGGCCAAAGGGATGCGGAGCCTTCTATCCCTCCTCCATCTCCTTCTCTTCTTCCTCTCAGATCCAACTCCTGGTGGCCATGGCGACGATGAAGTGCGATGCTTCCCTCTGAGTGAGTCTGGCTTCGTTCACCGGGCGATCGCTCCTATGAGGGTGGAAGGATTCCTATGAAGGAGGGGCGATGACATGATGCTAGACGTGTCAGTCGCGTTCCCCTCCCCTAGAAGGTGGAAGGATTTCAGTGAGGTCGCTAAAATTCCTCCCTCCTATAGTAGAACTGTCCAATTTATAAGAGCACAAGTACAATGACAGCCCGCAAGTGGTCACACTATCATACTTGAGCCCATATAAACCCGGTAGTCCATTGAATACCACGAAGGGTCTCAATTAACCATCAACATACAACCAAGATCATACATGATTCGACATACATGTCACACGTTACATAAAGTTCACAAATAAAGTTCCATACATCAGAGTAGATTAAAGTTATTACAAACCAAGTTCAGATAAAATGGTAGTGGAAGCAATTAAAGTTTGAAACCAACATCTCCATCATTGTTCAAATACTATGCCAGCTCATGATCACAATCCCACAAAGGCATAAGAGAGGGATTAACAAGAGATGCCTTGCCTAGGGCCCTACTCCTCGTCCACGGTGGGACAGAAGCGGTTCTTACAGTAGCCATGATACATCGTATTATCTACAACAATGGGAAATAAACCCTAAGTACGAGAAGGTACTTAGCTAGACTTACCCATCATAAACCAAAAATAAAGTGCCTCCAAGGATCATGCAAGGCTTTATAAGTGGAGTTAGCTTGACAACATTTTGCATAAAAAGCCACTAATTCAACTATACCTTTTATAATTCGGTCATCAAGTTAATTATAGCTATTCATCTCTAGATTAGCAACTAACATGTGCCAAACATGTAGTATATTGTTAATGACAGCACAATAATAAACATAGCCATTTAATATTTCATTCTCAGAACCATTCCACTTGCCATTAACACTACGATAGAAGGAAGCTTAGTCAAGTTTCTCACAATCCAGGAGAGACGCTGATTCGAATCGATTTCAACCAACTGGAAATTTATTCCTAACACAAACCTAGACAGGCCAGATCAATGGTCACCTTAGGTCATCTTTGGTACAACTCAGGTCCACATTTTGTGGGTTCGATCAGTGTCGCACAATCAGGGATGACCAGCTACTAGGATGTTTAGGCCCGGCCTACCCTTGGGCTCACGTCTGGCTCCCCACACATCCTTACTACCATCTAGAGTGCACACTCTTACAGAATAGGGTCTAGCTTGAGTTGAGCTACTCGGCTTCACAGTCAGAACGAGTTATCCGGCCAGCTAAGTGAGATGCATATGTTCAAAATGACAGAGGACCAACAACGATATAGTCCTTAATCGGCGTAGATGGAATCACATGAGTCAACCTACAACATAGACTCCATCCAGCCTCGATTTTCAACATCCAAGGTTCTTTTACACGATAGCAAATATAGCCAACCATGGTTCAGTGCCCACCAATATCTCATAGGTGACAGGAAATCACCCAACTTTTATCGGTCTAAGCATAGCTAAGCATATATTTGATCCTAGACCTCCATAGTGTTAAAGGTATATATCTGTACAAGGTAGTTCTATGCATCAAGTGTTTCCAACCAACTCTTATAACCTAATGCTTCAAACATAAAAGACTCAAGTGATATTTTGTAAAACATAGGAGACTTAGAATGCTCCTTGGCTTGCCTTTGATAAAGGAAGTTGGCCTATGATCTAGGCACTCGGGTAGGTCCTCAAGAGCTTGCTCCTTGCCTTCTGGAGCTATGGGCTAAGGTGCCTCCTATTGTTCCTCTGGCTTTTTGTCAAATTCCAATAGAGTTATCCCCTTAGACGATCCTATATGCATGAGCAGGAAATAAGATATCATGGATGCATATATAATAGCATGTATAATATGATATGATGTGATGAATGCATCCTCATAAGTGTTCTCAGCAGTATTGCATTAAGGTGATAACAAGTTACATTTTCTTTTACTGAGTAGGTGCATATCTCTTCTCTAGTAACTCAAACAAACACTTATGTAAATCATTTTCTGGACTATAAGATAGCAACCATTTGTTTTGACCATAACTGGAGTTATACACATCAAAATAATATGGTTTTAGACATTATGGAAAGCTTATGAAATTTCCTACAACTTTATTTTAATCATATTAATGTGAGTCAGCACTTATCTAGGTCAAACAATTCAATCTTTCAGATCTGTCCAGAGAGCAAGCATTTCAGATAGCAGACTTTCGACCACCAAATTCTCAAACCATAAGACCTATGATTATGAAAATTTAATACCAGGTAGATAAGTAAGTTATCAACAACTTTGTTATTAACCATCTTTACAGAAAAGATTATTATCATCATGAAATCATCACCACAACAGAAACTACACATACAGTCATCTAGTTGAATTATAAAGCAATAATTAACTAGTTGCCTATAAATAAATACTTCTAAGCCTCACAAATAGTATCAATAGATTATATGCATCACACACGCCACATAAAACATCATGGTTAAGCCTAACTAATTTATTTATATACATTTATTAATTTCCTTAGATAATAAGGTAATTTACTGAGTAAATATTTCTAGTGCTCAATAAATTCCAAGAAACTTATAGTAGGCTACACATGACCCTAATAATCTACTATACAAATTTCATGCTATTTGGATAAGTATAGCTACCTCTACAAAATGACCAGTTACATATGCTTATTTTAGCAAAAATAGTTCAGCAAAGTGAAAAGTGTCAAGCAATAGATTTAATATTTTTCTTACTTTCCTCTTAGCATGAGAATACTATGTAAAATTTGTATGATCATATGTTATGTATCTTTACCCTATTTAATTTCACTAGAAATTAGCAATTAATTAAGATTAAATAGGAAGACTATATTTCAAGTATGCCTACTATAGGTTTAGTATTTTTCTTATCTAGAGCATGTCAACAAAAGACCAGCAAAATTGGAACCACAATTTTATCATCTTCCTAGCTCAAGTTATGCATTTTACAAGATATAAACTAATTTAAAAGCACTTATTTTGCTCAATTAAATTCTAATAGAAAAATACTCTAAGCAGTAGATTTCATATTTTTATCAAATAGTACACTTCAAGATGAATCTAACAAAATTTGGTTCACCCCATTTGGATACTCCTAGCTCTAGATATAATTTTTGCAAGTTAGTATTCAAATCTATGAAAAATAAACAAAAACAACTAAACCCTAAATGATAGGTGCAGCCGATCTATACACCCCGCTGTGACTGATGTGCGAGTCCCGCAGTCAACCTAGCCCCACATGACAGCGAAACAGAACAATGGCATCACTTTGATCGGTGAGAACTCATCGACGGTGAGGTCACCGATGATGAGATCACCACTGATGCGTTCCCCATCATCATGCGCATGGTACCTTAGGTTTGCTCGAAGGATCACCGGAGCTACCTCACTGGTGAGCATGGCGGCTCGGCGACGATGCGCGGTGGTGCTCCGGCCATCTCTAGCGATGGCATGGCCAGGCGAGCACGGCTACAACATCCATGAACCCTAGTGAAGCTCTACGGCATGGATCAAGACACTATGAAGCGGTGGTGAGCCTTGGCCATGTGCATGGCGACGCGGCAGCGCAAGCACATCGGTGGCACAGTGATGTTCCGGCGTGATAGTGGCGGTAGTAGGGAATTGGGATACGGCAAGAGCACCTATGACCTAGGGCAATGACGGACCGATGAAGAAGAAGGTAGGAGCTACGATGGATAGGGCTGGCCATAGGTGAGCTTGGAGCTCAGCGGTGCACCACGGCTATGGCGGTGACGGCAACACGAAATGCGGCCTCACCTGAGCATGATTGGTACGACTAGCGGGTCGAGAAGGTGGAGTGAGGCATGGAGGAGCTGTGTGCGTAAGCTATCAAAGAATGACACGGTGGTAGTGACGCATGAGCTCGGTGGAGGTCGCCGGCAATGGCGTGGCACGCTGCGACTTTGCTCGGGCGTGGCGAGGGTGAGAGAGAGGCAGAGCGAGGTAAGTGAGAGCAAGTGAGGAGGGAGGGCACGTCGCTGCCCTTTTGCTGCCTGTGTTGGCCTAACTAGTGGGACCATTGCCGGCAATTTGAATCGGCTAAGTCCGATTCAGTTGACTAATAGCGCTATTTCATTCCTATATATCTCCTAATCTAGTTTGAGTTAGCAAAATTGGTATTAGTGAAAGTTGCTGAGCTACAGGAGTGCTATAAGATTGCTTAAGGGAGTTTTGTCTAATTCGCAATGGTCTTCAAACTACAAAGCTCTAAAGTGAGCTACTTTGAAACTAAAATCAGCATTCTACACTTAGAAAAATTTTAGGTCACAAAACAGCATTTTGTTGGAACTTGTGAGCTCTATTTGACCATGTTAGACACTGAATTAGCTCATGACCCTTAAAAATAGTTTGTTACCCATCATGTGAACTACAACTTTTATTTAGGTCACATAGCCATGCAAACAATCTAAGCTACTGTTCAACTTTGGTCAAACTAGCATCATGAAAATGGCTTTACAAAGTAAACCAACACTTAGAAGCAAAATTGGCTTAAGTCGTGAAGATAAACATTATTCCAAATATCATTCTAGATGTGTCTAAGGTATTTTTGTGACCTCACAACCATCTCATGCATTGGTCACATATGATCACAAGCATAATTAAGTATATGAGCAACATCACATGTGATAAAGAGAAGGTAAATGAAATGAAACTTCATACGCTCATGCTCATGAGTGAATGGATGATGCTTGTGCTCATGAAATGCAAGTGCCAAATGCCATGCTTAACATTGGGGTGTTACAACCCCTCCCCCTTATAGAAATCTTGTCTTGAGATTTGCAAGACCTAACATTCTTCATAAAAAGCATAATAGACTTCACGCAAATAATCCTCCTGTTCCCATGTGGCATCTTGTTCACTGTGGTTATTCCACACCACCTTGTAGAACTTAATGACTTTGCTCCATGTAACTCTTTCCATTTCTTCTAGCACTCGGATTGGTTTCTCTTCATAAGTCAAATCCGATTGGAGCTTAACGTTGGTGGGTGCAATAGCTTCATCAGGTATACGGAGGCATCTTTTTAACTAAGAAACATGGAAGACATTGAATATAGTACACATCTCTGGAGGAAGTTGTAACTTGTAGGTGGCATTTCCATTCCATTCAATAATCTGGTACAGCCCTACATATCTAGACACAAGCTTCCTTTTTATTCCAAATCTCTACACTCCCTTCATGGGCGAAACTTTTAAGTACACATAGTCTCCCACTTCAAAGGTTAGTGGTCGTCTCCTTTTATCAGCATAACTCTTTTGTCTAGACTGAGCTGCTCTCATATGCTGTTGAATGATGTGTACTTGCTCTTCCACTTTAGTGACAAAATCTATGCCATAGTATCTTCTTTCTCCGGGCTTAATCCAATTCAAGGGAGTTCTACATTTCCGACCGTACAAGGCTTCAAAAGGAGCCATTTTGATGCTCTCTTGATAACTATTGTTGTAGGAAAAACACGGCTAAAGATAGCCATTTCTCCCATGAACCCTTGGACGATATAACATAGGCTCTCAGCATGTCTTCTAAGATTTGATTCACTCGCTCAATATGTCCAAAGGTCTAAGGGTGATAAGCTGAGCTTCGCACAAGGTTGGTCCCTAACAACTTGTGCATGTGCTCCCAAAATCGAGCAGTGAATTGAGAGCCTCTATCTGATACAATGGTTCTTGGCACCCCATGCAAGCGCACTATCTAAGCTATGTAGATTTCTACATACTGATGCAGACGATAGTTGGTTCCCATAGGAATGAAGTGCATGGACATGGTTAGGTGGTCTACAATTACCCATATTGAGTCAAAACCTTTTTGAGTAGTTAGGAGTCCAACAATAAAATCCATGCTCATTTCCTTCCACTTCCATCCTAGAATAGATAAAGGTTGCAGTAATCTAGCGGATTTCAAATGAACGGCCTTGACTCTACTACAATTATCACATCTAGCGACATAGGCAGTGATCTCTTTCATCATCTTGGTCCACCAAAAATGGGTCTTCAAGTCTTGGTACATCTTATTAATGCCCGGATGGATCGACAACTTGGATGAATGTGCATGATCTAGAATTTGATTTCTAAGCTCTCGGTCTTTTGGTACCACTAGTCGGTCCCCAGACCATACCACACCTCTTTCAACCAACCTAAAATGTTTGGTTTCCTATTCTTTCATCTTTCTCTTAATGTGAAATACACCTACATCTGGCTTCTATAGCTCGATGATTTTGCTTTCAAATGAACAAATGACAGTGATATTGTGTAGCATCAGTCGCTGTTGTCCCCCCTCCAAGCGATGGTTGGGGCTCAGGCTTGTTAGTAGGGCAATAGTCGATGTCGCCTAGCTTCGGTCCTCGAGCAGGAGCCCCAAGGTCAGCTGGTCTACCTGAGCCTTTCACACCATAGGGCCCCAACCTAGAGGTCGGGCATGCCCTACAGTCTTTTCCACCATATAGGCGGCAGTAGATTGTGGTTTTTGTCATCGTATATTGTAATTGGGTTGTTCCTAATTAACAAAATGAAATTACTTTCGTTTGTAGCCTTAGTTCTCACGAGTAGTGCTCAGAGACTTAGGTCCCTTATTGGGATGGGCTGTTACAATGAAGGCCTCGGTGGCCAAGATTACTTTGCCCATGCTACTAATGGGTAAGTCCATGAGAACCATGGGTTTATGGTCGTTCTGTGCCCCGATCATGTCCCCTAGAGGGGAGATCCATGGCTTCCTAGCCGAGCCACTCATATAGTTCCTAAGCCCATCTATCATGCTCAAGGGCTCGCTGCCTCCCTCGGTGGGTCACCTCAAGTGTCTCTAGGTCGGTACTCAGACATCATGCAATGGTCTGCCAGCTTTGCTTATGAGTGATGGGCTAAGGCCTCTGGTGCTTGACCACCGGCATCCCTCACACTTTTGGTGCCTCGAGCAACCTTAAGGACCCTTGGGCCAGCCTTAGAACCCTTATCGAAGCCCCTTTTGAGGGGTCTAGTGCTGGCGTGCGGCTAGGAGACATGATCTGATGGAGGATCGGGAGATAGAAATAGCTGCAAATGAACAAAATGAACACAAGAGAAGGTATAGGGAACATAGCTGGTAACACGGTGGCCAGGGCCATTCTATTAGCGCCTTGTGGACCTCTCACCTACTTCTCTTGCTCCGTCTGTCCATCCTTGCCTCACTTGGGGGCCCTGTGTTGCGGTTCACCTTCATGGGGGTAGCAGGTGGTTAGCTCAGTTGATCTTTTGGCATGCCCGAGCTACTGCTGGAGTTGCTTAGGGTTAAGGAGATAACAGTGAAGTCAAGTGAAGCAAGAAGGTTGGGAGGACAGAACTTATCTTGGTTTTTCATGTTGGAGAGATGGGTTGGTGAAGGCAGTCGATAGGCGGGTTCTGGCTTGGAAGATGGTGCTTCTAGGTGGATGGCTCGACAAAGGGCTTCCCTCATAGGGAAAGGTCAAAACTCACCTCAATTGGGTCAACCCCTTCTAGGGGGCCAAGCACCTGGATGGAGGGGCCAGCCGAGCCATCGCTGCCACTAGGAGTTTTGGCCGCCTCGCTGATGCTTGGTCAGTCGAGCACCACTACTGCCTTGGTTGGTCCTTCCACTGGCACTCTTCTTGTGTTGTAGCCAGGGCCATTAGGAGCACAAGGGGCTATGAGTGTGGCCACTTGGTCGATGTAGTCCTACTCGTAGTAGTAGGTTTGCTCGAAGCTGCCCTCAACGGTGATGACCACCTTTGGGCCAGGCATCTTGAGCTTTAGGTAGGTTTAGTTAGGGAGGACCATTAACTTGGCAAAGCATGGTTGATCGAGGAGGGCATGGTAGACACTGGGGAATCCACTAACATCAAAGGTGAGTGGCTCCTTGCGGAAGTTGTCTAGCTGGCTGAAGGTGACGCTGAGCTAGATGTACCCAAGGGGCATGGCTTCCTTCCCAAGGATGATCCCATAGAATGGCACCATGCTAGGGTGCAGGTTGCTCCATGGGATGCCCATCCTGTCAAGGGTGCTAGTGTAGAGTATGTTGAGGTCACTGCCTTTGTCAATTAGCACCTTGGTGAGGTGTGTGGTGCCCACGATTGGGCTAACCACGAGTGGGTAGCGCCTCGGGTGAGGGATGCGATCAGGATGATCCTCCTAGCTGAAGGTGATGGTTGTCTAGGACCATCAGAGCCATATCAGGGCAGCAAGGGTGTGGACGGCATTCACCTCCTACATGGGGATGTAGTGCTGCTGGCAGGACTCATATGCCTAGGAGCCCTCGAAGATCATAAGGCAGTGATCAGCCTTAGGGAACTTAGCGTCTTCCTCCTAGGCACCATCCACTAGGTCACCGGCCCTTAGGGTAGGCTTTTGGGCCTTGCCCTACTGGCTGAGGGTGCCATCAATGTAGCCCCTCATGGTAGCACAATCCTTGAGGAGGTGCTTTGCTTGTCCCCCATGGAATAGGTAGGGGGCCTCATGCGACCTCTCAAAGTGCTCAGGGCATGTGCCGCACCCATGGGGCTGATGCCTAGCAGCGCGGTCAGCCGTGGCCACCACCTCCTCCCCACGGCACTTCCAGTCCTTATTCCTCTTGTCATGGCAACACTGGGATGAGGCGGGGTCAATGCCGCCATCTCCACCACTGAGGTGGCTGGCAGCCTTCACTTTGCCGCTGAAGCTGGCTCGGACGGCCACCTCGCCGATGGCATATTGGGTGGCAATGTCCAAGAGCTCCCGCATCATATGTGGGGTCTCATGACTAAGCATGTGGGTGAGCGCCTAGTAGGTCATGCTGTAGATGAAGGCATTGCTCACATCAGCGTCGGTAATGTAGAGGAGCTCATTGTGCTTCTTGGAGAAGCGCTTGATGTACTCCTAGAGGGTCTCATCGGCCCTCTGATTGCAGTTGCGGAGGTCCCATGAGTTCAAGTGCCCTAGAAATGCCCGACAAAGATAGAGTGGAGGTTGCCCTAGCAGTGGAAGCTGCTGGGCTCAGGTTGCTCAAGCCAAGCCCTGGTCAAGCTCGATAGAAGCAGAGGCAGGTACTAGATGGCAAAGTCATCGTCGGATCCCACGACCCTCACGGTGTTGATGGTAGTTAACAAACATTATAAACCATCACTATAACATGCATAAGGGCATAAATATAATCACCATCGAAGGTCTAGGGGCTTAAAGTAACAAATTCCAGTAGTTTTGTTGAATTTGTATTTTCTGTAGGGTTTATCTAGAAAACCATCAAGGTGGACCTACATCTCAGAATTAATCATGCTTATCCGCAGCAAAACAGACACCAAAAGACTCTAGAAGACTCGAGAGGACACCACACCGAGGCAGAGCCCAAGTGGCTGCCAGGTGGGGCCGCCCGGTCCCTAAGGCCCACTGTCCACCTTCGTGTCACAATGTTGGTTCTCCATCGCATCCTAGGTTGCATCTATGTCATCCTTAAAGTCGGTTTGATCCAAGGGCTCACGATGGATGCTCTGTCCTATATATACCAGCCCTACCCCCTCCCTCAGGCAGATAAGTTGTTTGAGAAGACAGAAACCCTAATCATCCTCGGAGCTCCATCAATTCTAGGGCATAGCTAGTTAGGCTAGGTCTAGAGGGAGGCATGCAGGCTTTGCTTGGATTCCTGATCGTGTCAAGAGCATGGTTTGGTATAATCTTTGCACCTCTCTTTTGTATCTCCATTACTTTTATATGCTTGCTACAATTGTTATGACAATATTAATATTCATCTCATTTATGTTCTTCATTATATTGTTCATCATCTACTTTGATTATATGCTTAGTATAGTTGGATTATCATCATGTTCATGCATAAGTTTGTATAGCGCTCACTCTAAGGATCCATGGGTAGGTGGTCGACATTATGTAAGCGTGGTGCTTATACGTTGTTTACCTATGGATACACCCTATATTCTGGGTCATGTGGTAGATCACAGATGTGACACTCCTATTGAGTCCTTTGTAGTCCACTCCCCGAATATAGGTATGCACGTAGGATGCAATTACGAAGGAAGACAAGCTATGTTCTTAATCTTCCTTACTAATATCCCTTGTGTAGATATGAAGATGATCACAGCAATGACTACTAGGTATAATTGAACTAATCAATGTATGCTTTGACTTGTAATTAATAATGACTTAGGAATTATTCCTCTAATATTCTACCTGATCATGCTAATGCCATAGAAAGGAGTACTCTGAGTGATTTATCAGTATCATTGATCAATACTTATCATATATAACTTATCCTATGACTTACCGCTGTTATGAGTAGAATATTGGTTATGGTTTACTTCTCCATCAATAGTATAAGTTATCAATACATGTCCATGCTAGATCTTCCCTATAGTAAAAATATAAATAACGATACTTGGAATACTCTTGGGTGAAGTGCTACAATGGTATATTATCCGTGCACTTGTAGATTCCTTTCCATTCATATCTATATTCTTTCTAGTCACACGAAATAATAAAGAACTACTTAGCATTATTATAGTAGTAATACTAGGTAAAACCAACAAGCATCTCTAGCACCATCATTAGGGATGACAACCTAGTACAAGTAATGCTAGGAGATGCAAATAGGTGACTACTAAAACAAGTGACAAGTTAATAAATACCAACACATGGATAGATGGTAGTCCTCAAGCCAATAGTCTGGGTTGGTCTCGCCGTCCTCCTTGGAGATGTGTGTTGGAGGCCAAAACCACCTAGGGTAGGGGGCCACCTGGATTGCCACCCCAAACACCTAGGGGATGAAGTGTTCTATAGCAGTGCCCTGCCCCTCCGCTCAGGAGTGCGGGACTGAGCCGAAGCATCATGCCTGGCCTCGATGGTGTCTCGGATGTTGTGATCATCACAGATTTAGTGGTACATGGGAGGATGCCAAGGAGAAGGCTCGTGCCTCCACTCTTATCAAGGCTTGGCGCCCCTGGTCCATAGACGGGTGGAACTACTGTCGGATGAGTCACCACCGCTTCCGCCCAATGGTAGGGCATGCACATCGGAGCGATTCCCATTAGCAATGGTTGTCGACTAGGATGACTAAGAGAACGCAGCGCGATGCCAAGAGGCAGAACTCTTGGCCTACTGCTCAAGGGTGATGTAGAGAAGCCGCTTTGCCTCATGCAGGCGCTCATTGGTCTTTGGGTCTGGCATGTGAAAGGTCCTAATGGCTAGAGGGGGGTGAATAACCTAATAAAATTTCTACAACAACACTTAACAAAATGGTTAGACAATTATGAGGCGAAGCAAGTATTGCGCTAGCCTACTCAAAAGGCAAGCCACCTACCACAATTCTAGTTTAGATAGTATCTATTCACACAATAGCTAAAATACTACTCTATGTTAGTGTGCTCTCAAAGGCTAACTAAAGAGCCACACCAACCAACCAAGCAAGCTCTCACAACTAGCTACACTAAAGAGCTTGTCAACTAGTTTGTGGTAATGTAAAGAGAGTGATCAAGAAGATTATACCGCTGTGTAGATGAAGGAACCAATCAATCACAAGGATGAATAACAATGAAGACCAATCACCTCGAAATCAATGATGAACACAATGATTTTTACCGAGGTTCACTTGCTTGCTGGCAAGCAAGTCCTCGGTGTGGCGATTCACTCACTTGGAGGTTCACGCGCTAATTGGCTTCACATGCCAAACCCTCAATAGGGTGCTACACAACCAACACAAGATGAGGATCACACAAGCCATGAGCAATCCACTAGAGTACCTTTTGGCTCTCCACCGAGGAAAGGTCAAGAACCCCTCACAATCACCAAGATCAGAGTCGGAGACAATCACCAACCTCTGCTCGATGATCCTCGCTGCCCCAAGCCATCTAGGTGGCAGCAACCACCAAGAGTAATAAGTGAAATCTGCAGTGAAACACGAACACAAAGTGCCTCTAGATGCAATCACTCAAGCAATGCACTTGGATTCACTCCCAATCTCACAAAGATGATGAATCAATGATGGAGATGAATGGGAGGGCTTTGGCTAAGCTCACAAGGTTGCTATGTCAAAGAAAATTGCCAAAGGTGTGAGCTTCAACCGGCCATGGGGCTTAAATAGAAGCCCCTACGAAATAGTGCTATTGTACCCCTTCATTGGGCACAACATGGGCTGACCGGATGCTCCGGTCAAGTTGACCGGACGCTGGACCTTAGCGTCTGGTCGCCCGATGACCGCCACGTGTCCTGACTTCAATGGTCACTTGAGTTCACCGGACACTGTGCTATAACGGATAGGACGCTGAGCCACCAGTATCCGGTCATTTCTAGTAAGGTTCTAGAAACGCAATTCACCCACCGGACGCGTCCAGTCAGGCACGACTAGACCCTGCCATCGTTCGGTCAGAGACCCTAGCCTCTGTGCACTGCCTAACAACAGGACCAGACTCACCTCGCTAGCGTTCGGTCGCTGAGCGACCCAGCATCCGGTTGTTTGACCGATGCCAGCGTCTCTGCTGTTACAACTGACCAGACACACTAGTTCCTCTGGGACCAGCGTCCGATCACCTTGTGACCAGCGATACTAACTCCTTTTCACTTCTAATTTCTTCACCCTTGCTCAAATGTTCCAACCACCAACTATATCACCTTGTGCACTTGTGTTAGCATATTTTCACAAACATTTTCAAGGGTGTTAGCATTCCACTAGATCCTAAATGCATATGCAATGAGTTAGAGCATCTAGTGGTACTTTGATAACCGCATTTCGATATGAGTTTCACAGTATGGCTATCCAACCTAAATGTGATCACACTCTCTAAGTGTCTTGATCACCAAAACAAAATAGCTCCTATGGTTTATACCTTTGCCTTGAGCTTTTTGTTTTTCTCTTTCTTCTTTCCAAGTCCAAGCACTTGATCATCACCATGGCATCATCATCATGCTATGATCTTCATTTGCTTCACCACTTGGAGTGTGCTACATGTAAGGAAAATGGACCTTAGGCCCATTTACTTTGGATTTTGGTGTTTGATGACCAACACGACCAAATTGGACTAATGAATTTGCAAGTGATTGTTTTGTAGTTCAATAGGGTGCAAGATGTGACTTGGATGAAGGCGGCGTGATGATCCGATGATCAACACCATAAGCAAGACCCTAGGAGCACAAGAGAAGACCCAAGATATCAAGCAAAGTCCAAGCACGAAGATAGGAACCAAGCCGGACGCAAGATTGCGAAGAAACGAGCTCACAGAGGGCACAGGACGCTGCACAGGACGCTGCACAGGATGCTCCGATGCATAGGATGCTACACCAAATGCTGCATAGGATGCTCTAATGCATAGGACGCTGCACCAGATGCTGCATAGGACGCTGCACCAGACGCTCTGATCAAGCAACAGCAGAGTCAATAGCAGCGACCAAATGCTACACCGAACGCTCCGATGCACAGGACGCTGCATAGGACGCTGAGTGCCAGAGTCCAATCAACATCAGTAAGGTTCTAGAGAGCCATTTTTGTGATTGGATGCGTCCGATCAGTGCTGACCGGACGCTGGTCAGAGTCTGGTCAGTAGCAGAAAAGTGGGATTTTGTCCCCAACGGCTACTTTCTCAGTGGGGCTCATAAATAGACCCTCCAACCAGCCATTTGAGGTGTGTGGAGCTGAGGAAATATACCAAGGGTGTTGATACACTATTTTAGTGATCTCCACTTGCATAGTGCTTAGTGTTTCATTAGGTGATTAGCGTAGGTGCTTTGCGAAGTGCTTAGGTTGATTAGACCACCGCTTATGTGCTTGCTCTAGGTTTAGGCCTAGTGTTTAGTGAGGTTTGCATACCTCTTACCACCTAGTGCTTGCGAGCACCATTGTTGTACATCGGAGGGGCTTAAAGTCTTGCGAGATCACACCAACCGCGTTTGTGGTGTGGCCACTACCGTGTACCGGAGGGAACAAGGCCCGCAGTGTTTTAGCCAAAAGCTTGATAGTGAAGATGGTGGGGAGCATCCGGGAGAGGCTTGCCAGAAGGCACATCGGAGACCCACTTGCATGTGGGGAAGGCCCAAGGCTATCCATGGAGTTACCCGACCAGGAGCTTGGCCCTTGCGAGGGGCTCCAATGAGAACTAGGGGGAAGCTTGCGCGCTTCTCGATACCTTGGTAAAAATACCAGAGTCATGAATAGGAGTTTGCATATCTCTACCTTGCTCTTTAGCTTCCGCATTTACATTAATTGTATTACTTCTTTTGTGGTAGAGATAGCAACACACTAGCAAAACCGTAGTTACACATTTAGATAGTTTATCTATTGCATATGTTTTGCTAGGGTTAGAAAAAAGAGGCCATAGTTTTGGAGTTAGATTTTTAAGTTGCCTAATTCACCCCCCCCCCTCTTAGGTGTCACGGTCCCTTTCAATTGGTATCAGAGCCAGTTAGCTCAAATTGGACCTTTGGCTTAACCGCCATTGAGCCGACGCTATTTAGAGTGGTTGGGATGGATACCGCTAGGCCTCCGCACTTTAACGGCACTAACTTCCATACTACAAAGGTAGAATGGCTTGCCACCTTGAGGACGGTTGATTTGGGTATATGGAGAGTCACTCGTGATAGGATGAAACCCATTAAGAATCCCAAAAACCCACTAAGAGTGATGAAAAGAAATGCATTTCAATGCTAGAGCTAAAAATTGCTTGTTTGAATCACTTAGTATGGATGTCTTTAACCAAGTATTCACTTTAAATACTGCACATGAAATTTGGTTAAAACTCAAAGAGCTCTATGATGGCACAAGCAATGTCCGTGAGGAAAAACATTGTCTAGCTAAACAAAATTATGATTCCTTTACAATGAATGACAATGAGCTTGTTCGTGATATGTATTCTCGTTTGAATCTAATTATAAATGAGCTCCATTCAATAGGATTAATAAAGCTAGATGATGCGAACATCGTGAGGAAGATCATCTCTATGCTACCACAAAAGAAATATGCAAGCATCATCACTATCCTTCACAACATGGAGAACTTGAGCACCATGACCCTAGGCATAGTCATTGGCAAGCTAGTGGCATTTGAAATGTCACGTAAGATGAGTCAAGAAGAAGCTTCATCATCAAGCAAAGGCAAAGCTCTCGCATGTAGCGAGAAAATGAAGATGAAGGGGAAGCAAATTGAGACAAGCTCAAGCTCAAGCTCCTCAAGTGAAGATGAAGAAGAAGATGAGGATGATGATGATGATGAAGATTCAAGTCATGATGATCAATCTTCCTCCTCCACCTCTGACCTTGATGAAGAATCAATCAAACTTATCAACAAGGTGGAGAAGACGATCCAAAGGCTCAATGTCAAGGGTGTGCCCATCCAAATTCAAGATCTCATTTTTTCCAATCAAAGAAATGAGCAAAGGAAGAGAGGATGCTATGGATGTGGTGAGTTGGGGAACTTTGTGGAAGTTTGTCCAAATAAGCCCACACCCAAGACAAAGAAGAAGGCGTGCAAGAACCAAGCCCTCACATCAATAAGATCATGGGATGATTCTTCAAGTGAAGAAGAAAACCTATCACAACAGGCGAGGTCACAAGCACTCATCACCAAGCTCTTCTCGTGTGTGCCTTATGGCATGAGGTAATGAAAGCTCATCCTCTAGTGAGAGTGATAGTGATGATGATATGCCTTCTTATCATGAAATTGTGTAGGAAAATCTTAATTATTCTAAAGCTTGCACTAGTCAACAAAAGAAGCTCAAAAGTTTAAAAGAAAAGCTAGGATAGTTCACAAAAACCATACAAAACCTTGCTTGAACAATATGAGAACTTTGCTAATCTCAATGTTGAACTATCTACTAAAATTGAGAAACTTGAGGCTAGTGCAACAACAAATGCATGCACAATCAATGATGAGCAACTTGTAAAGAGAAAATGAAAAATAAAAGAAAAGTTAGCTAGCTCACAAGAAGCATATAATAGTTTGCTTGCTAAAATGGAAACCATGTGCAAACATTGTGATGAGCTAACTAATAAAGTTGCTAATCTTGAAGCCATTAATTCAACCCTCACCAAGGCATCTAAAAAGAAAAATTACATGCTTAACAATGTCTAAAAAGAATGCCTCTACTTCTTGTAATGATTTATATTTAGACTCACCTTTGTGCAACCAAGCTTGTGTTGAGAAAGTTGTTATAGATACATGCACACAAGAGGTTGCAAAGGAAAATGAGCAACTCAAGCAAGAAGTAGCTCGCCTCACCAAGGACTTGACTCAAGTAAAAGGCAAGGCGAAGCAAACCCAACTTCATCAAGATAACACCGTCAAGGGAGTGAAGAAGCTTGATGAAGGACAAACCATGGTTTGCTACATGTGCCACAAGGAAGGCCACAAGTCCTATGAGTGCAAGGTGAAGAATGGGGGAGGAGCAAAGAAGAAAGAGAAAAAGCAAACAAGCAAGCTCTCCAACACCTACACCAACAAGGTGGACAAGAAGGCCTCCACACCTTATCTCTTGAAGAAGAAGAAAAATGACAAGGTGGTGGCTATCAAGGTGAACAAGCAAGCCAACAATGGGGTCAAAAGCTTTTGGGTGCCAAAGGAAATCATTTCAAACATGAAGAGCACCAAGAAGGTTTGGATCCCGAAAGGGAAGTGAGAAGTCCGTTGGACTTCGGGGAATTTGGAGACTTGGCAAGGTTTGGGTGCATTTCATGGGGTGCATCATGATGGACAAGATAATTGCCAAGTGGGTTAGTGAATACCATGGACCCAAATTCCCCTTCTCATGTTAGGTAACTAGATGTCATTACTTTCAATTGATATTTCCTTCAAACGGTATATCTTTCAATTGGTATCTTAAGCAACTAGTTACTTCTCATGCCTAGGTTTGCATTTGAATGCTTATATCTTTTG
The DNA here is from genome assembly GCF_019320115.1 of Miscanthus floridulus. Classification (NCBI taxonomy): domain Eukaryota; kingdom Viridiplantae; phylum Streptophyta; class Magnoliopsida; order Poales; family Poaceae; genus Miscanthus; species Miscanthus floridulus. Next base: position 35,324,930 of record NC_089591.1, read on the forward strand.
TCATGCATACACTAGGTATATCTTATGGTAGGCTTCTCGGTTTCATTCTTAACCCTTAGAGCAAACCTACATGGTTTAAAATTGTTTAAAAGCACGGCACATAGCTTGTTTTTCAATTGTTTATCTAATATGTGCCAAAGTCCAAATTGTAGATAACTTCTCCTAAATATCATCTTTGAAAATGATCCTCGCATTCATGTGATGTCATCTTTAAGTGGTAGTTTGATTCTAAAATCAATATGCATGTTTCCTACAAGTATTCCACACTTGTGTGCACAAATTTAGGGGGAGGTTATTCTATAAGTTGGATGCTTTGAGACTAACACCTTTTCAAGTTTATCATGTGTGTAGTAGCCTCATTGCAAGAAAAATGGAGTCCCTGGAGTTAAGCATCATACTTCAAATATCCACCACCTATTGCAAGTGGTAGAAATCAAATTGGTTTTCACATGTGGTATTTCTAAACCGATATCATCATGAGGATTTCATTTTGATATTTATATGCTTTCTCCATGCATTATATAGATTAAATTCCCTTAAGCAATAATTTGCCAATTATGCATATGCTTTGCCTTTCTACCATATGTATGCATATATTTAGGGGGAGCTTAGTCTATATAATATGAGAGTCAAATTTTGTGATCTATTCCACTCTACATACAAAGGATCACAAAGTTTGACCCTCCCTTGTGCTACTAATGTCTTCCTTTTTGGTGTTTGATTCCAAAGGGGGAGAATTTAGAGGACCAAAAGCAAGCATCATTTATAGGACCTATTGGTCTACAGATGGTAATGGTCTGAGAAAGGGAGGACAGTGGATTATGGATTAGTCTAAATAATGGGGAGAATTTATAGGAAGCAAGGCTTAAATCCATAATACCACATGGGGAATATTTGCAAGAGCAAGATAAGTTTGCATGTAGTATCTTACATAGAGTACCTTTTAGCATCATATAATCTTGTCCCTTGCATTGCATCCTAGCAAGTAGATAGTTTTAAAATTCCAAAACTTTTATTATTTGCTTGCTTTGGTCGTGTTGTCATCAATCACCAAAAAGGGGGAGATTGTAAGGAAAATGGACCTTAGGGCCCATTTACTTTGGATTTTGGTGTTTGATGACCAACACAACCAAATTGGACTAATGAATTTGCAAGTGATTGTTATGTAGTTCAATAGGGTGCAAGACGTGACTTGGACGAGGGCGACGTGATGATCCGATGATCAACACCATAAGCAAGACCCTAGGAGCACCAGAGAAGACCCAAGATATCAAGCAAAGTCCAAGCACGAAGATAGGAACCAAGCCGGACGCAAGATCATGAAGAAACGAGCTCACAGAGGGCACAGGACGCTGCATAGGATGCTGCATAGGACGCTGCATAGGACGCTCCACCGGGGAAAGGTCAAGAACCCCTCACAATCACCACGATCAGAGCCAAAAACAATCACCAACCTCCGCTCAATGATCCTCGCTGCTCCAAGCCATCTAGGTGGTGGCAACCACCAAGAGTAACAAGCGAAATCCACAGCGAAACACAAACACCATGTGCCTCTAGATGCAATCACTCAAGCAATGCACTTGGATTCACTCCCAATCTCACAAAGATGATGAATCAATGATGGAGATGAGTGGGAGGGCTTTGGCTAAGCTCACAAGGTTGCTATGTCAAAGAAAATTGTCAAAGGTATGAGCTTCAACCGGCCATGGGGCTTAAATAGAAACCCCCATGAAATAGAGCCATTGTACCCCTTCACTAGGCACAACACGGGCTGACCGGACGCTCTGGTCAAGTTGACCGGACGCTGGACCTCAGCGTCCAGTCGCCCGACGACCGCCACGTGTCCCAACTTCAATGGTCACTTGAGTTCACCGGATGCTGCGCTATAACTGATCAGACGTTGAGCCACCAGCGTCCGGTCGTTTCCAGTAAGGTTCTAGAAATGCAATTCACCCACCGAATGCGTCCAGTCAGGCACGACCGGACCCTGCCATTGTCCAGTCAGAGACCCTAGCCTCTGTGCGCTGCCCGACAACAGGACCGAACTCACCTCACCAGCGTTTGGTCGCTGAGCGACCTAGCATCTAGTCGTTTGACCGACGCCAGCGTCTCTGCTATTACAACTGACCGGACGCACCGGTTCCTCTAGGACCAACATCCGATCACCTTGTGACCAGCGATACTAACTCCTTTTCACTTCTAACTTCTTCACCCTTGCTCAAATGTGCCAACCACCAAGTGTATCACCTTGTGCACATGTGTTAGCATATTTTCACAAACATTTTCAAGGGTGTTAGCATTCCACTAGATCCTAAATGCATATGCAATGAGTTAGAGCATCTAGTGGCACTTTGATAACCGTATTTCGATATGAGTTTCACTCCTCTTAATAGTATGGCTATCAAACCTAAATGTGATCACACTCTCTAAGTGTCTTGATCACCAAAACAAAATAGCTCCTATGGTTTATACCTTTGCCTTGAGCTTTTTGTTTTTCTCTTTCTTCTTTCCAAGTCCAAGCACTTGATCATCACATGGCATCATCATCATGCTATGATCTTCATTTGCTTCACCACTTGGAGTGTGCTACCTATCTCATGATCACTTAATAAACTAGGTTAGCACTTAGGGTTTCATCAATTCACCAAAACCAAACTAGAGCGTTTAGCATGTTAAGATGTCCTCCAGCTGGTAGGTAGAGGCCGACATGTTGTAGGCCTGCTTAGGGAAAGTGTAGGGTGTTGGGAGCCCCCATGTTGGCAGTCATCATTGTTGCTGAGGGGTTGCGTAGCCTATTGGCGCTCGAAGCTTTGCCTCGGCTTCCTCTAGGTCCACCTACCGTGCCCACAACAGCTGCAATAGCTTTTGTGGAGAAGATAGCCTCCAACCAAGGTTGGAATGAAGAACATCTTTAGACCTGCAAGAGAGGTGGCGGTATCCATCAACTCAAGGAGGTTGACATGTTATCTACCAAGATGGACATACTGATGAGGAAGCTCGAAGATTGAGCCAATGAGAAGCAAGAAGTCATGCACATTCATAATTCCCTGCATGACGTGTGAGGAGTGTGGAAACACTGGGCATTTAGGGGCAACTGCCCTAAAATTCATAAGGATGTGAAGTTTGTCAACAACAACTACGTTCGTCCTCAAAAGAATCAAGGATGGAATTAGCAACAAAGATCAAACTACCAAGGTAATTACCAAGGTAACTATAAAGGTAATAATTTTTATAATTTTAATCAACCACCCTTGAGAGAATTAATTGTTGGCCAATCCAAACTTATGGAGAGATTATCTAGAAAGGTAGCTACCAATGATAAAATTCTGGAGAACATAAATAATAGAATAGATAGCTTTGCTTCTGCCATTAAGAACCAGCATATCTTTAATAAAATGATATAATCACAAATAACTCAGTTGGCAGCTGCTGTTCCTCTATCCGACAAAGGTAAGATTCTGGGGCAACCAAAAGATATAGAAACTACAAATCTTCTCAATATTCATAATACAGCATACTACTATATACAGCCATATATGGGAAGGTGGATAGACTATACCTTGGCTGAAAAGAAGAGCAATTTAGGAAGACCTATCATCCCCATCGCCATTGGACCACACATTTTCCAAGAAGTTATCTATGACTTCAGTGCAAGTGTCAACATCTTGCCTAAGATAATTTATGATTAAATTAATGGAGATACTTTAGTTGTACATAAATATGCATTTGTAGCTTGCAGATAAGTCACTCTACTACCCCTCCAAGGGAGTTCTTGAAGACAGCCATTGTTTGAGTGGGACAATCATATGTTTATGTATACTTTGTGGTTTTGGAAACAGGTAGAGATGTAAGGACACCCATTATTTGGGGCCTGACCTTTCCTAAACACCACAAAAGCCATCATCTACAGTGGACTAGTGCTAAGATCTGTTTCACAATTAAGGATAAAAAGGAAAAGTTTTCATTCAAGAACCACATCCTACAATCTTTTGGACATCCACAGATGTTGTACCTACCCGAAGAGACAACAATGACCAAGAAGAAGAACAACAGAAGGAGGAAGAACAAGGCCTAGACATGCCACAAGAAGAATCAATTAACATGATCAACACACTCTGATCAGAGTACGACCACCTCCTCACTTCATCGTGCCTTGCTAAGAAGGATGATCTAGGTGTACCAACGATTGAGTGTACCATTAGACAAAGAATCTTCCACAAGACCTTCTGCAACATTGGATCAAGTGTAAACATAATGTCTAAGGTAATGTATGAATATTTATTTGGTAATGAACCTTTGTTTCCTACATATATGCAATTGCAGATGGTGGACCAATCAATCAGATTCCTAGAGGGAATAGCAAAAGATGTCATGGTAAGAATACATGACTAGTTCACCCTTACTGATTTCATGGTTCTAGACATGGGAGAAGAAGACGATACACCCATCATCTTGGGAAGACCATTCCTCAACACTACCAATGTGATCATCTACGTCAGATCTGGACAAGTCTACCTCCAATTCTCTGGAGAGAAGGTACGCTATTATTTTAATACTATACCATTTATGAGTAGCCAAAGAAGTCCTGCTCCAGGAGGAGACATCAATCAACCTGAAACCAAAAGAATCAATCCCCAAAGAAAAGTTAGGAGGAAGATAAGGAACCCAAAGAAGATGTAAAAGATGAACCCACTCCGCCTAAGTCAAGCCCATAGACCAAGCAGGTATGGAAAGAGAAGGTGACATCACCATCAGAGATACCGTCACAAGATGTGCAGCCATCTAGGTCTCCATCACTGAGACCAGATGATGCACCCAAAGAGTGAAGGACTTTTCTCTAGTTAAGTCCTATCCGGAGGACTTAAAATTCCGAACCCTCACCGAGAGGTAACATCGGTAGCTATCCATATTTACTTCCTAGCATTGCATGAATTACTTTTCACTTTAGCATATTTACTTTTTTGCATTAGCATTGCATTTAGAAAAGGAAGATAAAAAGTTTCATGACATTACATCATTACATCATAAATCCTAAGCCCCATGTGAATAAATCTACGGTGTAAATACCCGTGGAAATATTCACTGTGGTGGCATAAAAATTAAAAATACCATACATACATATTTCTTGCATGCATATAAAAATGGAAAATCTAAAAAAAGATATTATAAAGACACCCTATTAAAAATCTGCCAAAATAGAAATATTTCTAAACCACAAGAACTAATTTCTAGACGGCTTGATCGCTAACCCTTTATCCTAATCCGTTCCATGAGTTTTGGTATTATTCGTTGATATTTGGCAGGATGATGCACCAAGAACAAGAGACAAATTTCGACCAATTGTCTTCATCTCATTCCATCATGGGACAAGAGGGACATCTACTGGCAAATCTGCTCCAAAAAGGATCACTCAACTTCAACATTCAACTGCGCCAACATCTAGCTTGGGAGAAAGGCATCCCCCATGTATCTAGCTAAGTATTTCTTTCCCTTTTGTTCTATTATTTTTAAGTCATAAAAAGATGCATAACAAACTAAATGCAAAAAAATTATTATCTTTGTCTTTTATATATAATAGTAAGGTGTGATCTTAAAAATGAAAACAAAATAAAAAGTGTGTGTCTAGTTTTCTATTTTAAGAGCTGAATAAATAAAAGGACTCTGAAGGATAATCTCTTAACATGGAAATGATGAATAGTTGTTCTATCGTAATTCTTTTCAAGTACCTAGTTTTCAACCTTGAATTCTCCCTGAGTTTTGGATACGACTGTTTTGATATAAGAATTTACTCTAAACTTGGAAACTCAGTGGGTAGCAGTATGCTTGATCTAAGTCTAGGTAATTAATAGATATGATATGAGAAGGTCTGAGCTGCTATTTATCTTGTTCCAAGTGATACTAAAGTTCTAGAGATTTATCTTTTGAAAAATATGAAAATCCTACATGATGAGCTCCTATATGACAAAGCTTGAATTCCTACCAAAGCCATACATGATATTTAGATTAGGAAAACTTCAATCATATATGTTACTTGTTTTGCATTGAGTTTAGTCAAGCTTTGTTGACCCTTATGAGAGGTTTCTCGTGCTCTTAAAATCAAGATCAGGTAGACACTCCAATCAAATATGCACTACTCCTACACTGGGGTAGGCACAACAACAAGCCATTCCATCTAGATCCACCCAAAAATGTTTTACTCCTACACTGGGAGAAAACACCAAAAATATTCTTGATAGGATATCCACCAAATAAATGCTCCAAGTTTTTGTTGCTATCTCTCATAAGTTTTGTTGTAGAAAAGAGACATGGGGCTATGCAAAAAAGAAAAAAAAAAGAGAAAAACAAAAAAGAGATGAGAAAAAAATGGACAAGTGTCCGAGATATTTAAAACAATGGGTACTTAGATGTTCAGCCTAAAAAATAAGAAGAAAAGATGAATAAGATAGCCCATGTTTTCTTGCAAAGTTGTTTCCAAGTTTCAAAGGAGAGATATGTTTTCAAGGAGCATAGTAGAAATAGGTTAGCCACCATAAATATCCACCACATACATCCACACACATGCACATTTTGATTTGATTGTATGACTCGACTCTCTTTGGATCCGAGGTTTGACTTTACAATATATGTATTGCAAGATGCTCTTTTATGCTTTCTCCACTCCTATGAGCTCCACATAAGCCTTAGTTGTTGGAAAAGAAAGGCATAACACCACTATTGCCTTGGTGAGGATCCACAAATACCACATATATTGAGAGACTTGAGAGTGTCATACAAATGAAGCTCTGAGTTTTATTTTGAAAATCTATAAAAACTCGAAAATAATGGTTGAACAAAGAACTTGAGACATAGTGCTTGACTTGATCGTTCTAGTCTTTCAATTGCTCAAGACTCAAGTGAAGGCTGAGAAGCCTCATGGTTGAAGGATAATATGGGTGAGTTTGAAAGTCAGATCGGTTCATTCTAATCCTAGAGGAGAATTCTTGTTTGAACATATGTGTACTTTTGAGGAGTGAAAGCATCGACGCAACTCCTGATCCATTTACTAAGTTTAGATTTGCTAAGAGAATAGCAAATGTTAAGCTTGGGGAAGTTTGTTGATAGGTAGTTAACAAACATTATAAACCATCAATATAACATGCCTAAGGGCATGAATATAATCACCAACCAAGGTCTAGGGGTTTAAACTAACAAATTCCATGAGTTTTGGAGAATCCATATTTTCTATAGGATTTATCTAGAAAACCATCAAGGTGGACCTACATGTCAGAATTAATTGTGCTTATCCATAGTGAAATGGACACCAGAAGACTCTAGAAGACTTGAGAGGACTCCACACCGAGGTGGAGCCCAAGTGGCTACCAGGTACGGCCGCCCGGCCCCTAGGGCCCACTGTCCGCCTTCACATCACAATGTCGGTTATCCACTGCCTCCTAGGTTGCATCTACGCCATCCTTTAAGTCAGTTTGATCCAAGGGCTCATGATGGATGCTTTGGCCTATATATACCAGCCCGTACCCCCCGTCCCTCAGGCAGATAAGTCATTTGAGAGGACAGAAACCCTAATCATCCTCAGAGCTCCATCAATTCTAGGGCATAGCTAGTTAGGTTAGATCTAGAGGGAGGCAAGCAGGCTTTGCTTGGATTCATGAACGTGTCAAGAGCGTGGTTTGGTACAATCTTTGCCCCCTCTCTTTTGTATCTCCATTACTTTTATATGCTTGCTACAATTGTTATGACAATATTAATATTTATCTCATTTATGTTCTTCATTATAATGTTCATCATCTACTTTGATTATATGCTTAGTATAGTTGGATTACCATCATGTTCATGCATAAGTTCATATAGCGCTCACTCTAAGGATCCATGGGTAGGTGGTCAACATTGTGTAAGCGTGGTGCTTATACATTGTTTACCTGTAGATACACCCTATATTCTAGGTCATGTGGTAGATCACGTATGTGACACACCCATTGAGTCCTTTGTAGTCCACTCCCCGAATATAGGTATGCATGTAGGATGCAATTATGAAGGAAGACAAGCTCTGTTCTTAATCTTCCTTACTAATATCCCTTATGTGTAGATATGAAGATGATCACAGCAAGGACTACTAGGTATAATTGAACTAATCAATGTATGCTTTGACTTGTAATTAATAATGACTTAGGAATTATTCCTCTAATATTCTACCTGACCATGCTAATGCCATAGAAAGGGAGTACTCTGAGTGATTTATCAGTATCATTGATCAATACTTATCATATATAACTTATCCTATGACTTACCGCTATTATGAGTAGAATATTGGTTATGGTTTACTTCTCCATCAATAGTATAAGTTATCAATACATGTCCATGCTAGATCTTCCTTGTGGTAAAAATATAAATAACGATACTTGGAATAATCTCGGGTGAAGTGCTACAATGGTATATTATATGTGCGCTTGTAGATTCCTTTCCATTCATATGTATACTCTTTCTAGTCACATGAAATAATAAAGAACTACTTTGCATTATTATAGTAGTAATACTAGGTAAAACCAACAAGCATCTCTGGCACCATCATTAGGGATGACAACCTAGTACAAGTAATGTTAGGAGATGCAGGCATATCATAGGTGACTACTAAAACAAGTGACAAGTTAATAAATACCAACACATGGATAGACAGTAGTCCTTAAGCCAATGGTCTGGGTTGGTCTCGCCGTCCTCCTTGGAGATGTGTGTTGGAGGCCAAAACCGCCTAGGGTAGGAGGCTGCCTGGATCGCCACCCCAAATGCCTAGGGGACGAAGTGATCCACAGCGGCGCCACGCCCCTCCACTTGGGAGTGTGGGACTGAGCCGGAGCATCACGCCTAGCCTTGATAGTGTCTTGGATGTCGCGGTCATCGCTGATTCAGTGGTACATGGGAGGACACCAAGGAGAAGGCTCACACCTCCACTCTTATCGAGGCTTGGCACCCCTAGTCCATGGATGGGCGAAACTACTACTGGATGAGTCGCCTCTGCTTCCGCCCATTGGTAGGGCATGTGCGTTTGAGCGATCCCCGTAGGTAGTGGTCGTCGACTGGTATGGCCTAGAGAACACAGCATGATGCCGGGAGGTAGAACTCTTGGCCTGCTGCTTGAGGGTATTGTAGAGAAGCCACTTTGCCTCATGCAGGCACTTGTTGGTCTTTGGGTCTGGCATGTCGAAGATGTCCTCCAGCCAGCAGGTAGAGACCGCCATGTTGTAGGCCACTCAGGGAAAGCACGGGGTGTTGCGAGCCCCCATGTGGGCATTGTCATTGTTGCCAAGGGGTTGCATAGCCTGTTGCCATGCAAAGTCCTGCCTTTGGCCTCGAGCTCTGCCTCGGCTTCCTCTAGGTCCACCTGTCGAGCTCGTAGGTGATCCACCTTCTCCTGAAGGTTGATCATGTGGCTGCAGGGACTTTGGTCCGGCGACAAGAGCTCAGGTGCCTCCTTAGGTGGAACCTCATTGTTGATGTGGTAGCACATGCATGGCGAGGCATAGTGGTCGATGTCGTCGAAGTCATACTCTGGGCCATTCCCTGAGAGAATCTCGAGGAATGTGTGCAGCGAGGGGACATTTGCCCTCGTGCCACCAAAGAGGAGTGCGCCTCTTGGTGCATTGTGGCTGACAAGGTGCTCTAGCTCCAGCAAGAAGGATGCCACCAAGTTCTAGATCTCAAAAGGTAGGTCTAGGAGGTAGTACTAGAAGCGGTCAAGTGGCGGGAGCATCTCACCAGATTGCAGATCTAGTGATGGATGTTGGCTAGCATGTAGAACATCTAGCTCTGGTCCAACACGTGGGACTTGGACCTAGGCCACATTGGATCTAGTCAGTCCAGGACCTCGAGATCTACTCCCTAGAAGTCCTTGATGGTGGTGGCAACGCTAGGAGCTCAGTTGCTCAGCCTATGTGGCCCCATCAAGCAGACAAAGTTGAGGACCTTGACCCAGAGCAAAGGTGTCAGCTGTGATGAAGAACTCGCCAGGGAAGCAGACATCGCTATCTAGGGTGGCACCACTTGCTCTAGGCGATGAGGTGGGTGGCTCTAGCCATTGTAGAGCCTGAATTGCACTTGATGTTGCCCCCTACCTAGCGTGCCAACTATCGCAGGGTCAAAATTGTGGCAAGCATAGTTGTTTGAGTCGGTGTCAGAGTATGGGTCTCCGATGGCTCAGGGTGGACTCAAGAACACAAGAATCATAGAGAAGACACAACAGGTTTATCCTAGTTTGGGCCAATCGATGTCCTATGTCCAACAGTTGATGATCCTTATGTCCAACTAGTTGATGATTCTTATACCCAAGAGCACCCAAAATCAGGGGCTTATAACAGAGTGTCAAGAGAAGTTTGGTAGGGGGTTAGCTCAGTGCTAATCCTTAGGTTGCCTCACCACCGATGGAGTCCTTCCCCTCGTCTAAGAGGAGGAAGATGATGGGATGCGGTGTAGGAGCCCTTGGTGCCCCTCTCTCTAGGTTCCCTGCCCTCAGTGCTAGGCAGGAGTGGAATGGAGTGGAATGGAATGATTTATCTTGGATCATCCTCCCCCTCTAGGTCCGACCATATCCCTTATATAACGAGATAGGTCAGGTACATGGTGGTTTAGGGAGATGAGTCTATGATCTACATGTGGCAGAGTCTAGGAGGGTCTTGTAACGGTGCTCTATGGACTATGGCAGTGTCATGGAGCCAAAGAAGCCTTGGGCATCAGTTTGGCTTCTCTGTTTTGACACTCTATGTGTTAGGCTGTGTCGGCTTGAACCTAGCCTCCCCTAGGTGGACCTTCTAGAGTCTTCTTGGTGGCAAGGGAGGTCAGGCTCCAAGGGCTAACACATTGGCCTAGGAGCCACCTAGCCCATGGAGGCTGTGGGAAGTTGTCTTCTTGTGTCATGCCCCGTACGTGACCCTATCGTGGAAGCTGACCGACAAGGCCACACCTAGGGCATAGCATCTTGGAACCCCCAAGCCTCGATGGCTTGGGGCTTGTCTTCTTGCGCCCAGGCCTTGGCTGGTGTTGCAAGCTGGTTAGGAGCCAAGCCTTGAGCTCGGGTGTGTCATTGATCGGGAGCCTAAAGCCCAGGCAAGCCCCTGAGCCCTGTGTGGGGGCTGCGCCATCCCTATGCTTGGCTAGGTTTCTTGATCAGAGGGTGCGCATGAGCGTACCCGATGGGTATAGCCCCCAAGGTCATCGATTGGGATCCTGAAGCCCGAGCAAGCCCCCAAGCCCTGTGCGGGGGCTGCACGCCATCCCCATGCTCGGCTAGGTTTCTTGGTCGGAAGGGTGCGTGCGAGCGTACCTGATGGGTATATCCCCTGAAGCCCCTAGGCAATCCTAGAGGTGTTGGTCGGGAGGTCTCTTAGGTCGAAACAATTAATTCCAAGGCTTCACATACCCATATGTTAGGATCTCGTTAGTAGGGTCAAATGATTGTTTCTCCTAGCATAATTAAGCACAGTTTGAAGAAGAACAGCTAATAAGACAAATAGCAAAGGTGATAGGGCATCACCAGTGTCTGAACTCCTCTTCTACAATGGAAAACCTTCCCTAGTATTCCATTCAAAAGACCTAAAGTTCCTGAATTAAAGATGAGCTTCATCCAATTGAGCCACTTTAAAGGGAAACCTTTATGTTCCATAATTTTCAACATGTAGGCCATGTCCCACTTTGTCAAAAGCCTTCTCAAAGTCTAATTTGAGGATAATGATTTCTAACAAAACCATACTGATTCGTATGTATCAGAGTTGGCAACACCAGCTATAATCTATTTGCCAACAACTTAGTAATTAGCTTGATAGAGTTGTTGAGTAAAGAAATTGGCCTATAATCCGAAACCTTTAGAGCATCATCCTTTTTTGGTATGAGAGTAATGTGAGAGCCATTGATGCTTTGTAGACATATATTCTTACAATAAAAAGCATCACATAAAGAGTAGAAATCCTCACAAACAAGAGGCCAACATTTCTTCAAAAAATCTATGTTAAATCCATTTGGGCCATGGAGATTTGTCAGAGTGCAAATTTCTTACAACTGCGTCAATTTCAGCATGTGTGAAGGCAATTGTTAGACTGCAAAGGTCTGTTGTATTGTCCTAGGAAGGTTTGGAAGATCAAAAAGTAGGCCAGGTAAAATTACTGGTGCCAAGTCTTTCTTTGAAAGAATCCAAATCAGAGCTGCTTTATCACTATGGTTGAAAAGTTGCTGGCCTTGATCATTAATAAGCTGAGTAATTAAGTTTCTTCTATACTTAACTAGTTGTATTGGAATGGAAGAACTTGGTACTAGCATCACCAAGTGTCACACACTTCACAGCCCCCCTTTGTTTCCAATAGGTCTTCTATTGTTGAAGCAGAGAAATAAGTTTTTCTTCCAAAAGAGCCCTAAAATTCCATTCTGCAAGTGTTAGATCTCTAAAATCTTCCATGAAATTGATCCAATCCAGAGTAATCTTTACATTTGTGATATTTTGCTTTAGATTGGAAAGAATTCTCTTCCATTCTTTCAACACTTTCCTAAAATTCTTGAATTTTGTAGTGATCAAATTTGCAGCATCAGAGTGCCATCCTATAGAAACTTGATTCATAAAGTCATCAAGATGTTACCAATAATTTTCAAATCTAAAAATATGACTTTTAGGAATAGCAGTGGAGATGGAGATGAGACATGGCACATGATCAAAAGTCTCCATAGTTAGCCTAGAAACATTGGTTATAGGATAGTTGAGAGTCCAACTAGCCGAGGTGAAGAACTAGCCCAACCTCTCTAAAAGAGGTGGATGTTGTTTATTAGACCAAGTGAAGCATTTACCATTAAGAGGGAGCTCAATTAACCCAAGGGCACTAATGGACTCATTAAACAAATACATCTCAGCATGATCTACACCATCCCTGTTTCTATCTGCAGGGCTACGATAGAGGTTGAAATCACCAACTATCAACCAGTCAATATGAATAGGCATCTGAATATGCTTAAACCAATGAATGAACTCTCTCTTGCCCTAAAGAGTGCAAGGTGCATATACATTTGTAAGAACCCAAGTTACATTATTATGAAGAGAGGTGAATTCAATAGAAGTAGCATATGAGTCTTGAAAAACCATAGTATCAGAGAGAATAGCACTTCGCCAAACGATGATAGAACATCTAGAGGCTCCAACTGAAGGTAAAAAGACAAAAGAATCAAAAGAGATAGGACAAAAGTTGTGAAGATAGGCTACATTAAAGCTTTCACGCTTGGTTTCAGTGCAAACACAAGATATCACAATTATTATCACTTAAATGGTCACGGATGGTGTTCCATTTTTTATCCGAGTTAATCCCTTGGATGTTCCAAGACAAAACATTCTAGTGCTTTACACCCATTATCACAAAAGATGAAAGAAACTAAAAGAACTAGAAAAGCATCAGTTCTTAGCACCCTTAGAAGGGCCAGTTCCTGTATCTAGGTCTTTTGCATCCTTGCTGGGCTTCTTGGAGATGTTTTTGGCCTTCTTGATGGGACTGCTTCTAAGTCTTTCGTCAGCTTGGGCTTCTTACTATTAGGCTTGCCAACTGCTCCCTTTTGTGTCTTGGTGTTGAGATTAGCATCCGAGAGCTTGGAAGGATCAATGTTGCAGAAAGTAGATCCCAAGTCATGAACTATGGAAGGAGAAAGGATAGGTGGATTAGGTGAACAGCCAAGGCAATTTTGATCCTTACAAATTGATGACTTAAAACCTAAATCAGCTTCAAAGCTAGGAGCCTGCTTACCTCTTTTCCCTTTAGGAGGAGTCTTGCAAATGGCAGGAGGTGGAGGTGGTCGTGGAGTGATCACTAGCAATATCCACCAGTTTATCAGTAGCAGAGTTGACACTAGGGAACTTCAAAAAAAGGGGTGCTTGTTCAGAAGTGGTGGCTACAGTATCATCTAAAAAGGTAGCAGAAGAAGGGTAGGATATGTCAGTAATGACAACTAAAGGCCTAGAAGAAGGTAAAGAGAAAGAAAAGGAATTCTCATTATAAAGTGTTTCTGAAAAAAAAGGCCAAGCCTGAGAGTTGAGAAATTCCTTAGCCCAATCATAAGATCCCTGCTTGAGCATCATCAGAGTAAAGAAATCAACCCATTGAGTTGGAATAGTAACCATTGGAAGGCTTCTGTCCACACTTGTAAAAAATTTAGCCTAGCATCTGATGGCCATTGGGACATGGGCCAGAAGTAGAAGCATTGCTGGATTCCATAGTCCCAAAAGAAGGTTTCTAAAACTCAGGTATGGGCCCAAAAGCATTCTTCAAAGAGTCAGGCACAACAGGAGGGGTAAAGGTGTGAACAAAGCCTCAAGTGCACTTGATCAAGGCCACCCAAAGGATGCTAGTCCAACTGTATTACATCCTCTTGCTAGAATTCAAACTGAAGGTCCCCATCATGCTGCTAGTTTGGCACCAAAACTTGCAGTTGATGTAGCTCAGTAGTATTAGCCTGTTGTTGTTGATTTAGTTGCACTTGAAAAGCCTTCGCCTTGAAAAGCCTCTGTCTGTTGTTGCTGACCTGGCTCTAGAGGTGGTTGTTGATCCAGCTGAGGTTCATCATGCCCATTATTGCTAAGATCACCAAACTGATGTGGATTTTTCAATTCATTTCCTTGGCCATTTATCCAACCCAACAATTCCTCCTCTTGGATTTCTTCAGGCATAAGAGGTTGCATATTATTAAAATCTAGAAAAGGCATAATTTCCACAGAAGGTATGGGTAATTGAGCTTGTGGAAATACATCAAAGTTAGTATCATGTATCATCATCCATGGCTAATACCTGTTCTTTAGCCAATGGGGGATCTTCAGCTTGAGGTTCATTGTTCTGAATGACTTCTACTATTGGCATCACCAAACCATCTTCAATAGCTTCATTTTCCTGCTGAATTGGGATTAGGAGTGAAGCATCATCCAAATTGGGTTGTAATCTAGGGTGGACAGCAAGTTGGTCCTGACTATGAGGTCCCAATTGTTGGGCTACATTCTGATTAGGCCAAGGGGGCCAAGCATGATTGCCTTGATCTACTGAAAAATTGAATTTGTGCATTAGGGCCATCAGGGGGGTGCTAGGGCCCTGACCTTGCTTGTCCATAACCCAAAAACTCAAAGTGATCGGGATCAATGTCATCTAGACCATCTGGTGGAATATCCTCATCTTTAGGTTGGGCTCCCAACATTGTTGTTGATATTATCTCACACTAGACTATCTAACCACTACTACAGATTGATTTATCACTATCACTCATTTTCACTATCATAGCAATAGAAGCGACTGTGTTTTACTTCCACTGCCTAGTTAGACGGATAGCGAGGCCTCCTAATAAAGGAAGCCAGCAGTTGAAACTTCTACCACCCATGGGTTAACAATAGATGTGGTAGTGGTATTTTCTCCATCGCATGAAAAGTTGAGCCGACTACATAGGCGTTCTGGCCGCTGGCCCTACACGACCATTTGGTCTACTGGTGGTAGTAAATTCAGCATGAGTTATTTCTCCATTTCCCAACTACCCACAACATAGTTGCATCACCATTCCACTTCTCCATCTTCAAAAGGTTGGCGCATTGTTCCTCTCTACATTGCACATCACGCCGCGCCGCCGTCACCTCCCGCATGGCCAGGCGCATTGTTCCTCTCGCAATTTGTGTGAACCATTGCACACCCCCACCACGCTGCCGCTAGATCCAAAGGCAAGGGTATGCTTTCGCACTTCACTGATGGATCTTTGTTGGATTATTTTTCTTTTTAGTGATCTCATTACTAAGGAAGCTCTCATCCTACTGCACAATCATGATCACAGGCTCTTTGAAATGGAGGCAAGCCCCAACTAGCAGGAATGCACTGGCCAGGCTCCTAGAGGATTTTGTTCTAGAGATCCTCCGTTGCATCCCCACCCGCTCCTTGTTCTCCTACAAATGTGTCTATCGCACCTAGAAGTGCCTCATCTCCTGACAACTGTCAGGTGTTGCCCCAGACTATGGCTGACTTCTTCTATGACAGTGAGAACGACAATCGAAACTTCACCAGCATCTCTGGTGTATGCCCCCTCCTTTGAATTCTTACCCTTCAACCCTGACAATATAGCTGTCTCAGATTGCTACAATGGTCTTCTATGCTGGTGCCTTGGGGCTAATGGATACCGCTACATCATCTACATTCTAATGATCCAGAAGTTTAATAGCCTAACACTCATGATGTTGGCCATTCTATTGGTGAGGCTCACTTAGGGTTTGATCCGACAGCCTCCTCGCACTTCTATGTGATTGAGTATGTGGATGTCGACAGTTTGAGCACACGTGTGGAGATCTACTCATCTAAAACTGCAGCATGGATCTATAAGGAATCTGAATGGGGTCAGGATACTGATGTGACAACCAAGTGTGTATCTTAACGGTTGTATGCACATTATGGGGCACTCTTGGGAGTACTCTATGATACTTGTTATGGATATGGAGGGAAACACATGGAGGAAAACTGATAGGCCTAGTGGTCTTCAATACTACATGCATCAAGCTCAGGATCACTTGTGTATATGTACTATTGTTGGTCCCAATGTTCCAAGCTTTCAATCTGGATCCGTGAAGACTATGGTACTAATAATTGGACATTGAAGCATACGGTCAGCACGCAGATCCTGTTTGGAAGCATTAATATTAGATTTGGTTTTGTGGATTGGGTTGCCGAGTACATAGTGATTACAGTTCACCCAGAATGGAATATGATTTTCTTTGCTAGGGAGGATGGAACAATCATCACATATGACATGGACCGCAGAAGAGTTCATGTCATCCCTGCCCATGTCTTTCAGTATGTTAGATTGTAGCGTTAAAAAAGAGTTCAACTGTAGACCATTCTATCTTCCTTATGTTCCCTTGTTCTTGGAATCATTAGCAGAGCAGTAAATAAAGCTGCATTTGATGTATCTCTCTGTCATGCATTTTAAATGGACCAATGTTGTTCGTTTGTCTATAGACATGTTAATTTTCTCAATGATGGAAGTTGTCATTATTTCAGCTAAACTAGTGTGCCATCTTTGTTTTGTTTGCATATTGAATTATTTATTTGGTGCACACATGCATTACGGTGGTGTTACAATAATATTTCAACACCAATGGCTCATTTGCTTATCTTTTAATAGAGGGATGTGGTCGCATGTACTATCTTCTGCTTGGCTTTTAATTTAATTCCCCACAAAAAATGTGATGTGAGACTTGATCGAATGAACTCTATTATGCGATGAACATGGAATTAGACATCAATTCTCGGTGGTGTGACAGCTCCCATCACCATTTCAAACGCTGATTCAGCGTTAGTAGCGCAAAGAGTACTATACTACAACACTTATATTGGATTACGGAGTAGTTTCCTAACTAATTCATAGTAGAACAATTATATATTGAATTACGGAGTACTGTAGTAGCACACTTATATTGAAGAGTACTATAATACAACACTTATACAGAAAATCAAAACCGAACTAATAATTCACTCTCGCATGTAAAGAGTGAATTAGTTTCCTATTTTAATTGCCTTTTCGAATAAAATAATTTCACGGCAAAGCCTACAGTCCTCGCAGCAAAATAGAGTCCTTTCTTCCTATCCTTTTGGAACGCCACAGTCACCGCCTGCGCATGGAAGATCAATGCGTACCTGTGTCAGCGGCAGAGGCAGCCACTTGTTGTGCCACCACATCATTTCATGGATTACTTTCGTGGCCGCCTTGCGGCATAGCCGACACCCCTTGTTGCTTAGCCGCCTACTCATTGGTCCACCGCTGCCGCCCATGATTCTTCCTCACCCTCGACCTGTCTTATGTACCGCCTTGTAGTGTTGTCGTCACCAGCATCGCCATTGTGCCTATAAAGGAACATGGCAACTACATAGGCCACCACATTGTGCCCACCATTGGCGGCGTGGGTGAGATAGTCAAGGCATGGCCGGGGGCTATGGTTTTCCACGAATACGGTTTGCATCCTGGTGAGCAAGCAAGCCTCTAGGTTGTTGACTTGGGTTAGCCTAGCAAGGAGGGCAAAGTAGCTGACGAGGTTGTTTGATGACCTCGCCCTGCATCTGCACCGACCCACTGCCATGCGCCGACCGATCGGCGAGGTCACCGTAAATGCCACGCATGGACGAGCACATTGCCCGTAGGCTACGGAGGTCATCCATGGGCTGCTCTAAGGTTGTAGCGAGGTGGCCGGCGCTCTCATTTGCACCTCGACAAGGAGCACCATCAGTGACATGGGGTGCCGCATCGCCGCCATGATTGTTGGTGTGATTGGAGGTATGGCAAGTGGACAGCGGCGAGCCAGAGGGCTAGAGAGGCGCAGCGGCATGACGTACATTGATTAAGGAGGAGTTTTTTTGTGAAATTTAATTTGATTGATTGAGGAGGAGTTATTGTGACGAACTTGTTTCCCGGTTATTTAAAGAGTATCATCCGGCCACGCAGTGCACTGTGCCACTTGATCTTGGACGTTGGACGTGATCTCGACGGTGTAGCCCACAACATCGCAGTTGGGTACGGCGTGTTCTTATGGGTGAATCGCACTCCTAATTGATGACCATTGTGGCGGTTGTGTTCCAATGTTTTTGAACGCTTTGGGTACACTGCTAGGCCAAGCGACGTGAAATACGTGCCTTGGGAACTCAACGTTGCTAAGCAAATTGTCGCCATTGAATGGACGAGTTGGGTACACAATGAGGCAAATCGACGAGAAATATGCGCCTAGGGAAGTTGACATTGCCATGCAAATCGTCGCCATTGCTTCGTATAAGAAGGGGGTGCGGTGTGTTGCTTTCTACACTCTGAACTTGCAAAAATTTTGTAGTTGATCTTTCTCTTTCTTTCTTCAACTATCTCCGCAAGCATGGCAGGCCATAGTGACTCCGAGATCAAAAACTCATATTCAGACAAGTCTAAATTCGAAGAGAAGGAGAGCGAGATCCTACTCGACCTCTCTAATGGAGGCGTCAGGTTTCGTGGTCATGGCGAGGGCACCTTTGTGTGTCCTTTTTGCCACGGCAAGAAAGTGCCATCATGGAGTCTTCGCTAGTTGCTGTAGCACGCTAATGGTAAGTCTCGCGAGGTGAGGGGATCTCTGGGCTAGAGCATAGTGCTTTGCCAAGTATATCCTAGCAACGACGCCATGGCCCCGACTGCGAGCTTGGTGGAGTTAGGGACTGCGGCACAATCAGGCGGTGAAGGCTCATAGGGACAAGCGACATATGGCCAATAGGGCCGACAAGGAAGCATGCAAGGAGAAGGTACTAAAGAAATAATAACTCTGTGGATGATTTTTTTTGTGATCAACCTTCTTTCAATTTTTTATAAGTTACTATGTAGTTCCTATCACCAATCGAACTAACTATATATATTTTAATTAACACAGCGGACCGCGCGCCGCATCGGGAAAGGGCCCCTACTATAAGCCTGGCAGAAGGGCCGACATAGGGTCATCCGCATCCCACTGAAGCTATCATGTAGTAGGATTTTATTTTATGTACTGAATTTTTAGCGTAGAATATGCATGTTTTATTTACATGAATATTAAATGTTCTTAACTATGTTTTTTGGGGATCTTCCTTATCTTTGCTGCGATGTTTTTTGTGTGATGGGAAGCAGTCTTCTAACGACCAGTAGTATGATGGTAGCCCCCGAGCACCTTAGATTTCAAATGACGTATGTCAACTCCGTCGTTAGGTGATATTCGTACACGCAACCACCACCCCCGGCAGACTTCACCCGTCGCTTCTAGACGGTCAGGATGGCACCGCTATCATCAATTACCAAGAGCCCGCCCAAATCTCCGGCTTGGATTTTATGAATTTTGTCTCAAATCTGCATTGGCCACTGCCTCGACTTTAGCTTCCAAGACCGCTTCCCCACCTAGTCATGGATCCCTCTCCTCACGTGCATACTATTCCCCATCACACTACTGCCTGGACTGCCTGAGACCTCTAAAGTGAGAATCCCTTCCCCGCTCCCATCGTGCCCAGCCATCTCTTTCTCCCCTCCCCCTTCTCTGTATTTCCCTCTCTTCTCCAACCTCGCAGATCCACCGGTGACCAAGGTGGTACTCACCGTTGTGCCCGCTCAAGCTCACTGCTGCAAGATCCAAATGCAAGAGTAATGCTTTCGCACTTCCCTTATCCATGTTTCTTGTATTTTTATTCTCCTCTTCACTCATGTAAGTAGGAAGCAAGCTTCCATCTGATTAGTGTGTCTGCCACTCCAGCAGATCCTTGTCAAGATGGAGGAGGTCCACCTCACCAGCGTTTGGTCGCTGAGCGACCTAGCATCTAGTCGTTTGACCGACGCCAGCGTCTCTGCTATTACAACTGACCGGACGCACCGGTTCCTCTACCATCCGATCACCTTGACCAGCGATACTAACTCCTTTTCACTTCTAACTTCTTCACCCTTGCTCAAATGTGCCAACCACCAAGTGTATCACCTTGTGCACATGTGTTAGCATATTTTCACAAACATTTTCAAGGGTGTTAGCATTCCACTAGATCCTAAATGCATATGCAATGAGTTAGAGCATCTAGTGGCACTTTGATAACCGTATTTCGATATGAGTTTCACTCCTCTTAATAGTATGGCTATCAAACCTAAATGTGATCACACTCTCTAAGTGTCTTGATCACCAAAACAAAATAGCTCCTATGGTTTATACCTTTGCCTTGAGCTTTTTGGTTTTCTCTTTCTTCTTTCCAAGTCCAAGCACTTGATCATCACATGGCATCATCATCATGCTATGATCTTCATTTGCTTCACCACTTGGAGTGTGCTACCTATCTCATGATCACTTAATAAACTAGGTTAGCACTTAGGGTTTCATCAATTCACCAAAACCAAACTAGAGCTTTTAGCATGTTAAGATGTCCTCCAGCTGGTAGGCAGAGGCCACCATGTTGTAGGCTGCTTAGGGAAAGTGCAGGGTGTTGGGAGCCCCCATGTTGGCGTCATTGTTGTTGCCGAGGGGTTGCGTAGCCTATTGGCGCTCAAGCTTTGCCTCGGCTTCCTCTAGGTCCACCTACCGTGCCCACAACAGCTGCAACAGCTTTTGTGGAGAAGATAGCCTCCAACCAAGGTTGGAATGAAGAACATCTTTAGACTCGCAAGAGAGGTGGCAGTATCCATCAACTCAAGGAGGTTGACATGTTATCTACCAAGATGGACATACTGATGAGGAAGCTCGAAGATTGAGCCAATGAGAAGCAAGAAGTCATGCACATTCATAATTCCTGCACGACGTGTGAGGAGTGTGGAAACACTGGGCATTTAGGGGCAACTGCCCTAAAATTCATAAGGATGTGAAGTTTGTCAACAACAACTACGTTCGTCCTCAAAAGAATCAAGGATGGAATCAGCAACAAAGACCGAACTACCAAGGTAACTATAAAGGTAATAATTTTCATAATTTCAATCAACCACCCTTGAGAGAATCAATTGCTGGCCAATCCAAACTTATGGAGAGATTATCTAGAAAGGTAGCTACCAATGATAAATTCTAGAGAACATAAATAATAGAATAGATAGCTTTGCTTCTGCCATTAAGAACCACCATATCTTTAATAAAATGATATAATCACAAATAACTCAGTTGGTAGCTGTTGTTCCTCTATCCGACAAAGGTAAGATTTTGGGGCAACCAAAAGATATAGAAACTACAAATCTTCTCAATATTCACAATACAGCATACTACTATATACAGCCATCGATGGGAAGGTGGATAGACTATACCTTGGCTAAAAGAAGAGCGATTTAGGAAGACCTGTCATCCCCATTGCCATTGGACCACACATTTTCCAAGAAGTTGTCTATGACTTCAGAGCAAGTGTCAACATCTTGCCTAAGATAATTTATGATTAAATTAATGGAGATACTTTATTGTACATAAATATGCATTTGTAGCTTGCAGATAAGTCACTCTACTACCCCCCCAAGGGAGTTCTTGAAGACGCCATTGTTTGAGTGGGACAATCATATGTTTATGTATACTTTGTGGTTTTGGAAACAGGTGGAGATGTAAGGACACCCATTATTTGGGGCTGACCTTTCCTAAACACCACAAAAGCCATCATCTACATGGATAGTGCCAAGATCTGTTTCACAATCAAGGATAAAAGGAAAAGTTTTCATTCAAGAACCACATCCTATAATCTTTTGGACATCCACAGACATTGTACCTACCCAAAGAGACAACAATGACCAAGAAGAAGAACAACAGAAGGAGGAAGAACAAGGCTAGATGGCCACAAGAAGAATCAATTAACATGATCAACACACTCTGATCAGAGTATGACCACCTCCTCACTTCACCGTGCCTTGCTAAGAAGGATGATCTAGGTGTACCAACGATTGAGTGTACCATTAGACAAAGAATCTTCCACAAGACCTTCTGCAACATTGGATCAAGTGTAAACATAATGTCTAAGGTAATGTATGAATATTTATTTGGTAATGAACCTTTGTTTCCTACATATATGCAATTGCAGATGGTGGACCAATCAATCAGATTCCTAGAGGGAATAGCAAAAGATGTCATGGTAAGAATACATGACTAGTTCACCCTTACTGATTTCATGGTTCTAGACATGGGAGAAGAAGACGATACACCCATCATCTTGGGAAGACCATTCCTCAACACTACCAATGTGATCATCTACGTCAGATCTGGACAAGTCTACCTCCAATTCTCTGGAGAGAAGGTACGCTATTATTTTAATACTATACCATTTATGAGTAGCCAAAGAAGTCCTGCTCCAGGAGGAGACATCAATCAACCTGAAACCAAAAGAATCAATCCCCAAAGAAAAGTTAGGAGGAAGATAAGGAACCCAAAGAAGATGTAAAAGATGAACCCACTCCGCCTAAGTCAAGCCCATAGACCAAGCAGGTATGGAAAGAGAAGGTGACATCACCATCAGAGATACCGTCACAAGATGTGCAGCCATCTAGGTCTCCATCACTGAGACCAGATGATGCACCCAAAGAGTGAAGGACTTTTCTCTAGTTAAGTCCTATCCGGAGGACTTAAAATTCCGAACCCTCACCGAGAGGTAACATCGGTAGCTATCCATATTTACTTCCTAGCATTGCATGAATTACTTTTCACTTTAGCATATTTACTTTTTTGCATTAGCATTGCATTTAGAAAAGGAAGATAAAAAGTTTCATGACATTACATCATTACATCATAAATCCTAAGCCCCATGTGAATAAATCTACGGTGTAAATACCCGTGGAAATATTCACTGTGGTGGCATAAAAATTAAAAATACCATACATACATATTTCTTGCATGCATATAAAAATGGAAAATCTAAAAAAAGATATTATAAAGACACCCTATTAAAAATCTGCCAAAATAGAAATATTTCTAAACCACAAGAACTAATTTCTAGACGGCTGATCGCTAACCCTTTATCCTAATCCGTTCCATGAGTTTTGGTATTATTCTTGATATTTGGCAGGATGATGCACCAAGAACAAGAACAAATTTGACCAATTGTCTTCATCTCATTCCATCATGGGACAAGAGGGACATCTACTGGCAAATCTGCTCCAAAAAGGATCACTCAACTTCAACATTCAACTGCGCCAACATCTAGCTTGGGAGAAAGGCATCCCCCATGTATCTAGCTAAGTATTTCTTTCCCTTTTGTTCTATTATTTTTAAGTCATAAAAAGATGCATAACAAACTAAATGCAAAAAAATTATTATCTTTGTCTTTTATATATAATAGTAAGGTGTGATCTTAAAAATGAAAACAAAATAAAAAGTGTGTGTCTAGTTTTCTATTTTAAGAGCTGAATAAATAAAAGGACTCTGAAGGATAATCTATTAACATGGAAATGATGAATAGTTGTTCTATCGTAATTCTTTTCAAGTACCTAGTTTTCAACCTTGAATTCTCCTGAGTTTTGGATACGACTGTTTTGATATAAGAATTTACTCTGAACTTGGAACTCATGGGTAGCATATGCTTGATCTAAGTCTAGGTAATTAATAGATATGATATGAGAAGGTCTGAGCTGCTATTTATCTTGTTCCAAGTGATACTAAAGTTCTAGAGATTTATCTTTTGAAAAATATGAAAATCCTACATGATGAGCTCCTATATGACAAAGCTTGAATTCCTACCAAAGCCATACATGATATTTAGATTAGGAAAACTTCATCATATATGTTACTTGTTTTGCATTGAGTTTAGTCAAGCTTTGTTGACCCTTATGAGAGGTTTCTCGTGCTCTTAAAATCAAGATCATGTACACTCCAATCAAATATGCACTACTCCTACACTGGGGTAGGCACAACAACAAGCCATTCCATCTAGATCCACCCAAAAATGTTTTTCTCCTACACTGGGAGAAAACACCAAAAATATTCTTGATAGGATATCCACCAAATAAATGCTCCAAGTTTTTGTTGCTATCTCTCATAAGTTTTGTTGCAGAAAAGAGACATGGGGCTATGCAAAAAAGAAAAAAAAAGAGAAAAACAAAAAAGAGATGAGAAAAAAATGGACAAGTGTCCAAGATATTTAAAACAATGGGTACTCAGATGTTCGCCTAAAAAATAAGAAGAAAAGATGAATAAGATAGCCCATGTTTTCTTGCAAAGTTGTTTCCAAGTTTCAAAGGAGAGATATATTTTCAAGGAGCATAGTAGAAATAGGTTAGCCACCATAATATCCACCACATACATCCACACACATGCACATTTTGATTTGATTGTATGACTCGACTCTCTTTGGATCCGAGGTTTGACTTTACAATATATGTATTGCAAGATGCTCTTTTATGCTTTCTCCACTCCTATGAGCTCCACATAAGCCTTAGTTGTTGGAAAAGAAAGGCATAACACCACTATTGCCTTGGTGAGGATCCACAAATATCACATATATTGAGAGACTTGAGAGTGTCATACAAATGAAGCTCTGAGTTTTATTTTGAAAATCTATAAAAACTCCGAAATAATGGTTGAACAAAGAACTTGAGACATAGTGCTTGACTTGATTGTTCTATCTTTCAATTGCTCAAGACTCAAGTGAAGGCTGAGAAGCCTCATGGTTGAAGATAATATGGGTGAGTTTGAAAGTCAGATCGGTTCATTCTAATCTAGAGGAGAATTCTTGTTTGAACGTATGTGTACTTTTGAGGAGTGAAAGCATCGACGCAACTCCTGATCCATTTACTAAGTTTAGATTTGCTAAGAGAATAGCAAATGTTAAGCTTGGGGAAGTTTGTTGATAGTAGTTAACAAAATTATAAACCATCAATATAACATGCCTAAGGGCATGAATATAATCACCAACCAAGGTCTAGGGGTTTAAACTAACAAATTCCATGAGTTTTGGAGAATCCATATTTTCTATAGGATTTATCTAGAAAACCATCAAGGTGGACCTACATGTCAGAATTAATTGTGCTTATCCATAGTGAAATGGACACCAGAAGACTCTAGAAGACTTGAGAGGACTCCACACCGAGGTGGAGCCCAAGTGGCTACCAGGTACGGCCGCCCGGCCCCTAGGGCCCACTGTCCGCCTTCACATCACAATGTCGGTTATCCACTGCCTCCTAGGTTGCATCTACGCCATCCTTTAAGTCAGTTTGATCCAAGGGCTCATGATGGATGCTTTGGCCTATATATACCAGCCCGTACCCCCCGTCCCTCAGGCAGATAAGTCATTTGAGAGGACAGAAACCCTAATCATCCTCAGAGCTCCATCAATTCTAGGGCATAGCTAGTTAGGTTAGATCTAGAGGGAGGCAAGCAGGCTTTGCTTGGATTCATGAACGTGTCAAGAGCGTGGTTTGGTACAATCTTTGCCCCCTCTCTTTTGTATCTCCATTACTTTTATATGCTTGCTACAATTGTTATGACAATATTAATATTTATCTCATTTATGTTCTTCATTATAATGTTCATCATCTACTTTGATTATATGCTTAGTATAGTTGGATTACCATCATGTTCATGCATAAGTTCATATAGCGCTCACTCTAAGGATCCATGGGTAGGTGGTCAACATTGTGTAAGCGTGGTGCTTATACATTGTTTACCTGTAGATACACCCTATATTCTAGGTCATGTGGTAGATCACGGATGTGACACACCCATTGAGTCCTTTGTAGTCCACTCCCCGAATATAGGTATGCATGTAGGATGCAATTATGAAGGAAGACAAGCTCTGTTCTTAATCTTCCTTACTAATATCCCTTATGTGTAGATATGAAGATGATCACAGCAAGGACTACTAGGTATAATTGAACTAATCAATGTATGCTTTGACTTGTAATTAATAATGACTTAGGAATTATTCCTCTAATATTCTACCTGACCATGCTAATGCCATAGAAAGGGGTACTCTGAGTGATTTATCAGTATCATTGATCAATACTTATCATATATAACTTATCCTATGACTTACCGCTATTATGAGTAGAATATTGGTTATGGTTTACTTCTCCATCAATAGTATAAGTTATCAATACATGTCCATGCTAGATCTTCCTTGTGGTAAAAATATAAATAACGATACTTGGAATAATCTCGGGTGAAGTGCTACAATGGTATATTATATGTGCGCTTGTAGATTCCTTTCCATTCATATGTATACTCTTTCTAGTCACATGAAATAATAAAGAACTACTTTGCATTATTATAGTAGTAATACTAGGTAAAACCAACAAGCATCTCTGTCACCATCATTAGGGATGACAACCTAGTACAAGTAATGTTAGGAGATGCAGGCATATCATAGGTGACTACTAAAACAAGTGACAAGTTAATAAATACCAACACATGGATAGACAGTAGTCCTTAAGCCAATGGTCCGGGTTGGTCTCACCGTCCTCCTTGGAGATGTGTGTTGGAGGCCAAAACCACCTAGGGTAGGAGGCTACCCGGATCGCCACCCCAAATGCCTAGGGGACGAAGTGATCCACAGTGGCGCCCCGCCCCTCCGCTCGGGAGTGTGGGACTGAGCTGGAGCATCACGCCTAGCCTTGATAGTGTCTTAGATGTCATGGTCATCGCTAATTCAGTGGTACGTGGGAGGACACCAAGGAGAAGGCTCACACCTCCACTCTTATCGAGGCTTGGGCAAAACTACTACCGGATGAGTTGCCTCCGCTTCCACCCATTGGTAGGGCATGTGCGTTGGAGCGATCCCCGTAGGTAGTGGCTGTCGGCTGGTATGGCCTAGAGAACACAGCATGATGCTGGGAGGCAGAACTCTTGTCCTACTACTCAAGGGTATTGTAGAGAAGCCGCTTTGCCTCATGCAGGCACTTGTTGGTCTTCTGGTCTGGCATGTCGAAGATGTCCTCCAGCCAGTAGGCAAAGACCACCATGTTGTAGGCCACTCAGGGAAAGTGCAGGGTGCTGCGAGCCCCCATGTGGTCATTGTCATTGTTACCGAGGGGTTGCATAGCCTATTGCCATGCAAAGTCCTGCCTTTGGCCCTCGAGCTCTGCCTCGGCTTCCTCTAGGTCCACCTGTCAAGCCTGTAGGTGATCCACCTTCTCCTGAAGGTAGATCATGTGGCTGTGGGGACTTTGGTCCGGCGACAAGAGCTCAGGTGCCTCCTTAGGTGGAACCTCATTGTTGATGTGGTACCACATGCATGGCGAGGCATAGTGGTCGATGTCATCGGAGTTATACTCTAAGCCATTCCCTGAGAGAATCTCGAGGAATGTGTGCAGCGAGGGGACGTTCGCCCCCGTGCCACCGAAGAGGAGTGTGCCTCTTGGTGCGTCGTGGCTAACAAGGTGCTCTAGCTCCAGCAAGAAGGATGCCACCAAGTTCTAGATCTCAAAAGGCAGGTCTAGGAGGTAGTACTAGAAGCGGTCAAGTGGCGGGAGCATCTCACCAGTTGCGATCTAGTGATGGATGTTGGCTAGCATGTAGAACATTTAGCTCTGGTCCAACATGGGACTTGGACCTAGGCCACATTGGATCTATCAGTCCAGGACCTCGAGATCTACTCCTAGAAGTCCTGATGGTGGTGGCAACGCTAGGAGCTCGTTGCTCACCTATGTGGCCCCATCAAGCAGACAAAGTTGAGGACCTTGCCCAGAGCAAAGGTGTCAGCTGTGATGAAGAACTCGCCAGGGAAGCAAACATCGCTATCTAGGGTGGCACCACTTGCTCTAGCGATGAGGTGGGTGGCTCTAGCCATTGTAGAGCCTGAATTGCACTTGATGTTGCCCCCTACCTAGCGTGCCAACTATCGCGGGGTCAAAATTGTGGCAAGCATAGTTGTTTGAGTCGGTGTCAGAGTATGGGTCTCCGATGGCTCAGGTGGACTCAAGAACACAAGAATCATAGAGAAGACACAACAGTTTATCCTAGTTTGGGCCAATCGATGCCCTATGTCCAACAGTTGATGATCCTTATGTCCAACAGTTGATGATTCTTATACCCAAGAGCACCCAAAATCAGGGGCTTATAACAGAGTGTCAAGAGAAGTTTGGTAGGGGGGTTAGCTCAGTGCTAATCCTTAGGTTGCCTCACCACCGGTGGAGCCTTCCCCTCGTCTAAGAGGAGGAAGATGATGGGATGCGGTGTAGGAGCCCTTGGTGCCCCTCTCTCTAGGTTCCCTGCCCTCAGTGCTAGGCAGGAGTGGAATGGAGTGGAATGGAATGATTTATCTTGGATCATCCTCCCCCTCTAGGTCCGACCATATCCCTTATATAACGAGATAGGTCAGGTACATGGTGGTTTAGGGAGATGAGTCTATGATCTACATGTGGCAGAGTCTAGGAGGTTCTTGTAACGGTGCTCTATGGACTATGGCAGTGTCATGGAGCCAAAGAAGCCTTGGGCATCGTTTGGCTTCTCTGTTTTGACACTCTATGTGTTAGGCTGTGTCAGCTTGAACCAGCCTCCCCTAGGTGGACCTTCTAGAGTCTTCTTGGTGGCAAGGGAGGTCAGCTCCAAGGGCTAACACATTGGCCTAGGAGCCACCTAGCCCATGGAGGCTGTGGGAAGTTGTCTTCTTGTGTCATGCCCCGTACGTGACCCTATCGTGGAACTGACCGACAAGGCCACACCTAGGGCATAGCATCTTGGAACCCCCAAGCCTCGATGGCTTGGGGCTTGTCTTCTTGCGCCCAGGCCTTGGCTGGTGTTGCAAGCTGGTTAGGAGCCAAGCCTTGAGCTCGGGTGTGTCATTGATCGGGAGCCTAAAGCCCAGGCAAGCCCCTGAGCCCTGTGTGGGGGCTGCGCCATCCCTATGCTTGGCTAGGTTTCTTGATCAGAGGGTGCGCATGAGCGTACCCGATGGGTATAGCCCCCAAGGTCATCGATTGGGATCCTGAAGCCCGAGCAAGCCCCCAAGCCCTGTGCGGGGGCTGCGCCATCCCCATGCTCGGCTAGGTTTCTTGGTCAAAGGGTGCGTGCGAGCGTACCTGATGGGTATATCCCCTGAGCCCCTAGGCAATCCTAGAGGTGTTGGTCGGGAGGTCTCTTAGGTCGAAACAATTAATTCCAAGGCTTTACATACCCATATGTTAGGATCTCGTTAGTAGGGTCAAATGATTGTTTCTCCTAGCATAATTAAGCACAGTTTGAAGAAGAACAGCTAATAAGACAAATAGCAAAGGTGATAGGGCATCACCGTGTCTGACTCCTCTTCTACAATGGAAAACCTTCCCTAGTATTCCATTCAAAAGACCTAAAGTTCCTGAATTAAAGATGAGCTTCATCCAATTGAGCCACTTTAAAGGGAAACCTTTATGTTCCATAATTTTCAACATGTGGCCATGTCCCACTTTGTCAAAAGCCTTCTCAAAGTCTAATTTGAGGATAATGATTTCTAACAAAACCATATTGATTCGTATGTATCAAAGTTGGCAACACCAGCTATAATCTATTTGCCAACAACTTAGTAATTAGCTTGATAGAGTTGTTGAGTAAAGAAATTGGCCTATAATCCGAAACCTTTAGAGCATCATCCTTTTTTGGTATGAGAGTAATGTGAGAGCCATTGATTCTTTGTAGACATATATTCTTACAATAAAAAGCATCACATAAAGAGTAGAAATCCTCACAAACAAGAGGCCAACATTTCTTCAAAAAATCTGTGTTAAATCCATTTGGGCTTGGAGATTTGTCAAAGGGCAAATTTCTTACAACTGCGTCAATTTCAGCATGTGTGAAGGCAATTGTTAGACTGCAAAGGTCTGTTGTATTATCTAGGAGGTTTGGAAGATCAAAAAGCAGGCCGGTAAAATTACTGGTGCCAAGTCTTTCTTTGAAAGAATCCCAAATCAGAGCTGCTTTATCACTATGGTTGAAAAGTTGCTGGCCTTGATCATTAATAAGCTAAGTAATTAAGTTTCTTCTATACTTAACTATTGTATTGGAATGGAAGAACTTGGTACTAGCATCACCAAGTGTCACACACTTCACAGCCCCCCTTTGTTTCCAATAGGTCTTCTGTTGTTGAAGCAGAGAAATAAGTTTTTCTTCCAAAAGAGCCCTAAAATTCCATTCTGCAAGTGTTAGATCTCTAAAATCTTCCATGAAATTGATCCAATCCAGAGTAATCTTTACATTTGTGATATTTTGCTTTAGATTGGAAAGAATTCTCTTCCATTCTTTCAACACTTTCCTAAAATTCTTGAATTTTGTAGTGATCAAATTTGCAGGCATCAGAGTGCCATCCTATAGAAACTTGATTCATAAAGTCATCAAGATGTTACCAATAATTTTCAAATCTAAAAATATGACTTTTAGGAATAGCAGTGGAGATGGAGATGAGACATGGCACATGATCAAAGTCTCCATAGTTAGCCTAGAAACATTGGTTATAGGATAGTTGAGAGTCCAACTAGCCGAGGTGAAGAACTAGCCCAACCTCTCTAAAAGAGGTGGATGTTGTTTATTAGACCAAGTGAAGCATTTACCATTAAGAGGGAGCTCAATTAACCCAAGGGCACTAATGGACTCATTAAACAAATACATCTCAGCATGATCTACACCATCCCTGTTTCTATCTGCAGGGCTACGATAGAGGTTGAAATCACCAACTATCAACCAGTCAATATGAATAGGCATCTGAATATGCTTAAACCAATGAATGAACTCTCTCTTGCCCTAAAGAGTGCAAGGTGCATATACATTTGTAAGAACCCAAGTTACATTATTATGAAGAGAGGTGAATTCAATAGAAGTAGCATATGAGTCTTGAAAAACCATAGTATCAGAGAGAATAGCACTTCGCCAAACGATGATAGAACATCTAGAGGCTCCAACTGAAGGTAAAAAGACAAAAGAATCAAAAGAGATAGGACAAAAGTTGTGAAGATAGGCTACATTAAAGCTTTCACGCTTGGTTTCGTGCAAACACAAGATATCACAATTATTATCACTTAAATGGTCACGGATGGTGTTCCATTTTTTATCCGAGTTAATCCCTTGGATGTTCCAAGACAAAACATTCTAGTGCTTTACACCCATTATCACAAAAGATGAAAGAAACTAAAAGAACTAGAAAAGCATCAGTTCTTAGCACCCTTAGAAGGGCCAGTTCCTGTATCTAGGTCTTTTGCATCCTTGCTGGGCTTCTTGGAGATGTTTTTTGGCCTTCTTTGATGGGACTGCTTCTAAGTCTTTCGTCAGCTTGGGCTTCTTACTATTAGGCTTGCCAACTGCTCCCTTTTGTGTCTTGGTGTTGAGATTAGCATCCGAGAGCTTGGAAGGATCAATGTTGCAGAAAGTAGATCCCAAGTCATGAACTATGGAAGGAGAAAGGATAGGTGGATTAGGTGAACAGCCAAGGCAATTTTGATCCTTACAAATTGATGACTTAAAACCTCAAATCAGCTTCAAAGCTAGGAGCCTGCTTACCTCTTTTCCCTTTAGGAGGAGTCTTGCAAATGGCAGGAGGTGGAGGTGGTGTGGAGTGATCACCAGCAATATTCACCAGTTTATCAGTAGCAGAGTTGACACTAGGAACTTCAAAAAAAGGGGTGCTTGTTCAGAAGTGGTGGCTACAGTACCATCTAAAAAGGTAGCAGAAGAAGGGTAGGATATGTCAGTAATGACAACTAAAGGCCTAGAAGAAGGTAAAGAGAAGAAAAGGAATTCTCATTATAAAGTGTTTCTAAAAAAGGCCAAGCCTGAGAGTTGAGAAATTCCTTAGCCCAATCATAAGATCCCTGCTTGAGCATCATCAGAGTAAAGAAATCAACCCATTGAGTTGGAATAGTAACCGTTGGAAGGCTTCTGTCCACACTTGCAAAAAATTTAGCCTAGCATCTGATGGCCATTGGGCATGGGCCAGAAGTAGAAGCATTGCTGGATTCCATAGTCCCAAAAGAAGGTTTCTAAAACTCAGGTATGGGCCCAAAAGCATTCTTCAAAGAGTCAGGCACAACAGGAGGGGTAAAGGTGTGAACAAAGCCCAAGTGCACTTGATCAAGGCCACCCAAAGGATGCTAGTCCAACTGTAATTACATCCTCTTGCTGGAATTCAAACTGAAGGTCCCCATCATGCTGCTAGTTTGGCACCAAAACTTGCAGTTGATGTAGCTCAGTAGTATTAGCCTGTTGTTGTTGATTTAGTTGCACTTGAAAAGCCTTCGCCTTGAAAAGCCTCTGTCTGTTGTTGCTGACCTGGCTCTAGAGGTGGTTGTTGATCCAGCTGAGGTTCATCATGCCCATTATTGCTAAGATCACCAAACTGATGTGGATTTTTCAATTCATTTCCTTGGCCATTTATCCAACCCAACAATTCCTCCTCTTGGATTTCTTCAGGCATAAGAGGTTGCATATTATTAAAATCTAGAAAAGGCATAATTTCCACAGAAGGTATGGGTAATTGAGCTTGTGGAAATACAATCAAAGTTAGTATCTGTATCATCATCCATGGCTAATACCTGTTCTTTAGCCAATGGGGGATCTTCAGCTTGAGGTTCATTGTTCTGAATGACTTCTGCTATTGGCATCACCAAACCATCTTCAATAGCTTCATTTTCCTGCTGAATTGGGATTAGGAGTGAAGCATCATCCAAATTGGGTTGTAATCTAGGGTGGACAGCAAGTTGGTCCTGACTATGAGGTCCCAATTGTTGGGCTACATTCTGATTAGGCCAAGGGGCCCAAGCATGATTGCCTTGATCTACTGAAAATTGATTTTGTGCATTAGGGCCATCAGGGGGGTGCTAGGCCCTGACTTGCTTGTCCATAACCCAAAAACTCAAAGTGATCGGGATCAATGTCATCTAGACCATCTGGTGGAAAATCCTCATTTTTAGGTTGGGCTCCCAACATTGTTGTTGATATTATCTCACACTAGACTATCTAACCACTACTACAGATTGATTTATCACTATCGTCATTTTCACTATCATAACAATAGAAGCGACTGTGTTTTACTTCCACTGCTAGTTAGACCGGATAGCGAGGCCTCCTAATAAAGGAAGCCAGCAGTTGAAACTTCTACCACCCATGGGTTAACAATAGATGTGGTAGTGGTATTTTGTCCATCGCATGAAAAGTTGAGCCTGACTAGATAGGCGTTCTGGCCGCTGGCCCTACACGACCGTTTGGTCTACTGGTGGTAGTAAATTTAGCATGAGTTATTTCCCCATTTCCCAACTACCCACAACATAGTTGCATCACCATTCCACTTCTCCATCTTCAAAAGGTTGGTGCATTGTTCCTCTCTCCATTGCACGTCGCGTCGCGCCACCATCACCTCCCGCATGGCCAGGCGCATTGTTCCTCTCGCAATTTGTGTGAACCATTGGACGCCTCGTGCCCGTGCCACGCCAGATCCAAATGCAAGGGTATGCTTTTCGCACTCATTGATGGATCTTTGTAGATTATTTTCTCTTTAGTGATCTCATTACTAAGGAAGCTCTCATCCTACTGCACTAATGACTGATCGTAGACTCCTTGAAATGGAGGCGGCTCCCCAACAATAGGAACTGCACTGGCCAGCCTCACAGAGGATCTATTATGGAGATCCTCCACTCGCCTCCCCTGCCACTCCATGTTCTCCTGCAAATGTGTCTATCGCTCCTTGGAAGCGCCTTCATCTACCGACAACCGTCAGGTGTTGCCCCAGACTATGGCCGGCTTCTTCTACGACTAGTGAGAATGGCAATCAAAACTTCACCAGCGTCTCTGGTGTATGCCCCCTCCTTCGAATTCTTGCCCTTCAACCCTGAACAATATAGTCTGTCTCAGATTGTTGCAATGGCCTCATCCTATGCTGGTGCCTTAGGGGCTGATGGATACCGCTATGTCGTCTGTAATCCAATGATCCAGAAGTTTAATATACTATTGCCTAGCACCCATGATGTTGGCTATTCTATTGGTGAGGCTCGCTAGGGGTTCGATCTGATAGCTTCC
The DNA here is from genome assembly GCF_019320115.1 of Miscanthus floridulus. Classification (NCBI taxonomy): domain Eukaryota; kingdom Viridiplantae; phylum Streptophyta; class Magnoliopsida; order Poales; family Poaceae; genus Miscanthus; species Miscanthus floridulus. Next base: position 35,359,329 of record NC_089591.1, read on the forward strand.
TCGCACTTTCCATGTGATTGAGTATGTGGATATCAGATGGTTTGTGCATAGGTGTGGAGATCTACTCATCTGAAACTACAGCATAGATCTATAAGAAATTTGAATGGGGCAAGGATACTGATGTGACATTTTACAGACAACCAAGTATGTTTCTTAACGGTTGTCTGCACATTATGGGGCACTCTAGGGAGTACTCTATGATACTTGTTGTGGATATGGAGGGAAACACATGGAGGAAAATTGATAGGCCTAGTGGTCTTCAACACTCCATGCATCAAGCTTAGGGTCACTTGTGTGTATGTACTATTGCTGGTCCCAATGATTCCAAGCTTTCAAGTCTGGATCCTTAAAGACTATGGTACTAATAATTGGACATTGAAGCATACGGATCAGCATGTGGATCCTGTTTGAAAGGATTAATATTAAATTTGGTTTCATGGATTGGGTTGTCGAGTACACAGTGATTACAGTTCACCCAGAATGGAATATGATTTTCTTTGTTGGGGAGGATGGAACAATCATCGCATATGACATGGACCTATAGAATAGTTCATGTCATCCCTGCCCATGTCTTTCGGTATGTTAGACGTAGCATTAAAAAGAGTTCAACTGCTAGACCATTCTATCTTCCTTATGTTCCCTTGTTCTTGGAATCATTAGCAGAGCAGTAAATAAAGCTGCATTTGATGTATCTCTCTGTCATGCATTTTAAATGGACCAATGTTGTTGCTTGTCTATGGACATGTTAATTTCCTCAATGATGGATGTTGTCATTATTTTCAGCTAAACTAGTGTGCCATCTTTGTTTTGTTTGCAAATTGAATTATTTATTTGGTGCACACATGCATTACGGTGGTGTTATAATAACATTTCAACACCAATGGCTCCTCTGCTTGGCTTTTAATAGAGGGACGTGGTCACATGTACTGTCTTCTGCTTGGCTTTTAATTTAATTCCTCTCAAGAAAATGTGACACGAGACTTGATTGGATGAACTCTGTTACGCGATGAATATGGAATTAGACATCAATTCTCGTTGGTGTGACAGTTCATGTCGCCGTTTCATATAGTGATTCAACGTTAGTAGCGTAAACAGTACTGTAGTAGAACACTTATATTGAATTATGAAGTAGTTTCCTAACTAATTCATAGTGGAACACTTATATATTGAAGTACAGAGTACTGTAGTAGAACACTTGTATTGAAGAGTATTGTAGTAGAACACTTATACAGAAAATCAAAACCTAACTAATGATTCACTCTCACATATAAAGAGTGAATTAGTTTCCTATTCCAATTGCCTTTTCGAACAAAATAATTTCACGGCGAAACCTACAGTCCTCACTACAAAATAGAGTCCTTTCTTTCCATCCTTTTGGAACGCCGCAATCATCGCCTTCACACGAAAGATCACCGCGTACCTATGCTGATGGTAGAGGCGGCCACTTGTTGTGCCACCACATCATTTCATGGATTACTTCTGCGGCCGCCTTGCGGCATAGCCGACACCCCTTGTTGCTTAGCAGACTACTCATTGGTCCGCTGCTGCCGCCCATGATTCTTCCTCGCCCTCACTTGTCTTATGTACCGCCTTGTAGTGTTGTCGTCGCCAGCATCGCCATTGTGCCTATAAAGGAATGGCAACTAGATAGGCCACCACATTGTGCCCACCATTGGCGGCGTGGGTGAGATAGTCAAGGCATGGCCGGGGCTATGGTTTTCCATGAATACGGTTTGCATCCTGGTGAGCAAGCAAGCCTCCAGGTTGTTGACTTGGGTTAGCCTAGCAAGGAGGGCAAAGTAGTTGACGAGGTCATTCGATGACCTCGCCCCACATCTGCACCGACCCACTGCCACGCGCCGACCGATGGTGAGGTCACCATAAATGCCACGCATGGACGAGCACATTGCCCGTAGGCTACGGAGGTCGTCCATGGGCCTGCTCTGAGGTTGCAACGAGGTGGCCGACGATCTCAATTTGCACCTCGACAGGGAGCGCCGTCAGCGATGTGGGGTGTCGACTCGCCGCCATGATTGCTGGCATTGATGGAGGTACGGCGAGTGGATGGCGGCGAGCCAGAGGGCTAGAGAGGCACAATGGCGTGACATACTGTTGATTAAGGAGGAGTTTTTTTGTGAAATTTAATTTGATTGATTAAGGAGGAGTTATTGAGACGAACTTGTTTTTCAGTTATTTAAAGAGTATCGTCCTGGCCACGCAGTGCACTGTGCCACTTGATCTTGGACGTTGGACGCTAATCTCGATGGCATAGCTCACAACATCACAGTTGGGTACGGCATGTTCCTACGTGTGAATCGCACTCCTAATTGATGACCGTTGTGGTGGTTGCGTTTCTAATGTTTTTGAATGCTTTGGGTATGCTGCCAGGCCAAGCGACGTGAAATACATGCCTTGGGAACTTGACACTACCAAGCGCATGGTCTCCATTGAATGGACGCGTTGGGTACATAGCGAGGCAAATCGATGGGAAATATGTGCCTAGGGAAGTTGACATTGCCTTGCGAATCATCGTCATTGCTTCGTATAAGAAAGGGGTGTGGTGTGTCGCTTTCTCCACTCTAAACTTGCAAAATTTTGCAGTTGATCTTTATCTTTCTTTCTTCAACTGTCTCCACAAGCATGGCAGGCCACAGTGACTCCAAGATCAAAAACTCATATTCAGACGAGTCTAAATTCGAAGAGAAGGAGAGCGAGATCCTACTCGGCCTCTCCACTGGAGGTGTTAGGTTTCATGGTCATGGTGAGGGCACCTTTGTGTGTCCTTTTTGCCATGGCAATAAAGTGCCATCATGGAGTCTTCACGAGTTGTTGCAGCACGCAAATGGGAAGTCTCACAGAGGCGAGGAGATCTCTGGGCCAGAGCATAGTGCTTTGGCCAAGTATATCCTGAGCAATGACACCATGGCCCGTGATCGTGAGCTTGGTGGAGTTGGGGACTGCGGCGGCAATCAAGGCGGTGAAGGCTCGCAGGGACAAGCGCCATGTGGCCAATAGGGCCGACAAGGAAGCACGCAAGGAGAAGGTACTAAAGAAATAATAACTCTGTGTGATGATGTTTTTTGTGATCAACCTTCTTTCAATTTTTATAGTTACTATGTAGTTCCTGTCACCAATCGAAACTAACTATATATATTTTAATTAACATAGCAGGACCATGCGCTGCATGGGAAAGGGCCCCTACTACAAGCCTAGCAGAAGGCCGAATGGAGGGTCATCCGCATCCCGCTGAAGCTAGTCTTGTAGTAGGATTTTATTTTATGTACTAAATTTTTAGCGTAGAATATGTATGTTTTATTTACATGAAATATGAAATGTTCTTAACTTATGTATTTTTTGGGATCTTCCTTATCTTTGCTGCGATGTTTATTTTGTGTGATGGGGAAGCGGTCTTCTACTGACTGGTAGTGTGATGGTAGCCCCTAGAGCACCTTAGATTTCATGACCGTATGTCACATGCATCGTTAGCTGATATTCATAATAAGCAACCCCGCCGCCGGCAGACTTCACCGCCACTTCCAGACGATCAGGACGACATGTGCTATCGTCCAAATTTCCAAGCCCACTCAGTCTCCGTGGCGTATTTATGAAGTTTTGCTCAAATTGCATTTGTGGCCTCGAATTTAGCTTATAAAGACTGACTTCTAACCATGTCTGCCTCCTTCTTAGTGCCTACTATTCCCATCACGCCACTTACTGTCGACATTTCTAGTTCCACCGTGTTGCGGTGCTGCTACGCCTCACGTCTGCATATATCCACGATGACCAAGGTGGTAACCTCACCATCATGCCCACCGAGCTCACTGCTGTAAGATCCAAATGCAAGGGTAATGCTTTCGGCACTTCCTGTCATGTTTCTTGGAATTTATCCACTTTCACTCATGTAAGTAGGAAGCAAGCTTCCATCTAATTAGGTGTGTCGCGCTTTAGATCCTGTCAAGATGGAGGAGATCCCCAACAAGATGAAGCGAGTGGGCACCCTAATAGATCATGTTTTGGTCCTCATACTCCAGCGCCTCACGCCTGCTCCTTGTGCAGAGGCAAGTGTGTCTATCCGCTCCTGGAACCATCTCATCTCGGACGCCGAGTATCGAAAGGAGTTGCCCCTAGATTGTTGTCAGATTCTTCTATTCCACCTTGAAAGGCAAATGCCACTTCGCTAGCGTCACTAGTGAACACCCATCCTTATCCTTCTTGCCCTTCCCCATTCATGATGTCGTCATCTCAGATTGCTGCAGCGGCCTCATCCTCTAGCTGGTGTCTTGGGTGTCGCTATGTTGTCTGCAATTCGATGACTAACAAATGGTTGCTACTGCTGGATAACCTCCGTTCTTGTAGCGAGGCTCGCTTGGGGTTCAATCTAATAGTCTCCTCGCACTTCCATGTGTTTGAATATGGGAAGATGAGGGAGGGTGAGTCCGTAGGTGTGAGCATCTACTCATCTAAGAGTGCAGCTTAGATCTTTAAAGAATCTGAATGGGGCGATGATATTATAGTATCCACATATGCGAGAAGTGTGTTTCTTAATGGATTTTATGCACTGGCTCGAAGTTCTCCTAGATCGTTGCTGTTGATATGGACGGAAATGACATGGATGAAAATATAGAAGCCATGTGGTGATGCAGTCTCCATCCATGAAGCCCAGGGTCAGTAGTATTTATGTACTTGCTAATATTTACACTATGACTCAGCTTTCAATCTAGATCCTTGAAGACTATGGTAGTAATAGATGGACATTGAAGCATACGGTGACCACGCTAGAGATATTTGGATAGAACAATATTAAATTTGGTTATGAGGTTTGTGATGCGGAGTACAGAGTGATTGCAGTTACACCTTGGATGGAATTTGATTTTCCTTGTTGGGGAGGATAGAACACTGCTTGCATATGACATGAACCACAGAAAAGTTCATGTCCTCCCTACATGGGTCATCCACTGTCCTAGACCTACCTAGAGTCTATGTATCAATGGATCCTCACTATCTTCCTTATGTTCCCTGTTCATGGAGTCATTAGCAAAGCAGTAAAGGTGCATATGTTGTATTTTGTTGTTAGGACATGTCTTTGTTTAAGTAGGGAGTTGTTTTGAAGTCTATATATAGTCCAATTTTGGCTTGGTAACTAAACCTAATGGTATGTTGAATATTATTAATTATTAAATCTACTGCTTTGCATTGTGCAGGTTTTGGAGTCTCAGGTGCTTTTGAAACGATTTTCCTGCAATGGCTATGGGAGGAAGAAGAGGGGTTCCATCGTGCATTGGCTACCAAGCTGATTCAAGGAGTGCCAATCTAAAGGAGCGGAGCACATCTACCTTACGTAAGTCTATAGGGAGCAGAACCTTTATTATGCTATCTATGTACCACTTGTGTTAATTCATCAGTTGACACAATTGTTATGTTAGTGTCGAGCATTGTTATTATAACAAGTACTCTTCGTCGTGGACATGATGAATGATGTATAATTATTATATTTGTATGGTGTGTTCAGTAAGTTATTAAGGTCCAATTGAGTTAGTAAATACATTGTGAAAACCGAAAGCAATTCTGTCCGCTGTCGGATATATGGGCCATTGGTTGTTTTGTCATCACCGTCGTACCTCTAGCCATTGGTGAAGTAGACGGACCATCACTACCGCTATTCATCTGATGCAGGTAGGGGTCAATAGTGTATCACAGCTGAATCATTTAGTAACCCAACACTAACTAAAGGATCAGCACAGGAAGATCATACTGCAATGTGATGGTGACTGATGCCCTATGACTAGGTGGTTCATTCATTGAAGCGACTGGTGATGTTTGCCTCAACATAGGTTGGTCATGCTCTAATACGATAGAAACAAGGACCTGATCACAGATGGATCATAAGCCAGCATGGCGGTGTTAGTGTACACCTACATAGGCGAGTCGGGCCTCAATGAGATGGAATAAGGATATGATCATGGACTGGATCATAAGCCGTGTGCGGCAGTGTTAGTGCATACTCACATAGGCAAGCCATGCTCCAATGTGATAGAAGAAAGGACCTTATCATAGGACGGATGATAAGCCAAAACGGTGGTGTAGTGAACATCCCAGTCTGTCTCAGATAGCGACGGTGATGGCTATGACTATCACTGCCGATAGCTTTGGTTAAGATGTGGTTGTGAAAAGGTGCGACTGTAGTAGTGAACTATCAGATTCTGAGTTTCACCTTCAGAGAAATTGAAGAACCAGGGAATGTCATCCAAATCGATAACTCGAACTCGAACTTTGACCAGAGCTCTAGCCATATTATCATGATCTTCCTCCCAAACCATGAGCTTGCCAAATTGGGAAACTACCATGTCAACCAGAGAGTAAGACCAAATATCTATATTGAGACCAATCATCATCAACCACACTCATGTGTATATACTAAAGTTCTGTTGTTCCAAGCCCTATCATGGGCAATGAAGGAGATGTGGGTGTTGCCAAACTGATGGGGGCCATTGTTGATCATAGCATCTATGTGTGACACACAACTGACAGTAGCATAAGCTTGACCAAATGGACAGGGTTGGATTGACTATACGGCATGCCCATTTGCACATTCAAGAATTCTGCCAGAGTACCACGGATTTCGTTGAAGTCCATTTGAACATGCGGCAGAGGGTGGATGAAGGCGATGGCGACATCATTGTTTACTCGATATAGTCTGCCAGTGATTACTCTATGCATGGTAGGTCGACCAGGAACCATGACACGCTGACCCCAAGCAAGCATGAAAGGAGTTGGATCAACAAATCTATATGTCATAGTGCTGGGATCGAGGGTACTGTAGCACCAATTTGGGTTTTTAGAAACCAAGCAGCGTGAACAGTAGAAGGCAAATTATGAATGCCAAGAACACGAGTTGCATACTCACTAACGATGAGAAGATGATCGACGAGGAAGCCGAAGACACCCCAAGCAGAGAAGAGGGGCATGGCTTCGTCGATGAACTCTGGAGCCTTGAGTCTGCAAGGCCGACGCCAGGGGACATAACAGGGGAGGGGATGGACTGAATACCAGCCAACAGTTTAATCTAATCGATGATAATGAAAAAATCTCGATGTAGAAGAGCACTGAGGCCCACCATTTAGCGATTGAGAAGAGTGACAATTATGAGAATTCAAAGGGGCACTCAGCTCATAGGGGAAGTGCGTGGATCGAGGTAGGAGTCGGCAATTTCTAGAAACATGACCATAGCCGAGACATCTCTGGCAGCGCGATGTGCTATTACAGGCAGGCCAAGAATGGGCCGGTGATAAACAATTAGAGCATAGCTTTAATAAAGGCCCATTACCAGGAGAGATACGTTGTGGATCTGGAATTAGGCCCAAGATACCCACGTCTGATATAGAAATGGTCTTATAGTTAAAGGGCTCATTAATAGGATAAATAATTCTCTTAAAAACAGATTTACGATCTAAATTAACTGGCAGTTTGAATTTTGAAAACTCCTTGGATTTGGAGCTTGAAGCAGGAAAACAAGGAGCAGGAATGTAGATGGGGATGGCATTGGCACCAGTAAGACCTACCGACTTGCGTTTAGTGATCTCCACCCATTATGTAGCTTGCTCAATGCACCAATTATGATATTCAACTTTATAATTAGGCCTCTGCCGTGCTAGAGATGGAAGAAGACCTTGAATCATGGCATTCAAAAGATCGAAGGTTGTAGTATATGGAAGTGTGAGATCATATGATGAAAAATTGGTTTGATATGAAATTGGCATTTCAAAGTGATTTGGATTATGGCATAGTTTGATATGCATGTTCCACTATATGCTTGTGATAGCATGGTGATTTGGTATTTTTGCATGGACATACTCATGAGAGGTGTTGTGGGATTGACTGATGTCAAGTCATGGACTTGTGCTCGGACATGGTTGTGCGTGTTTGTTTATGTGCTGGTGTTGCTTGAGCTGAACATGGTCAGATGACAGACTGAAACTAGGGTTTATGGAGGAACTGAGGTTTCGGGACTAAGTTTAAGGAGGAACTGACACTACGTAGAAAATGATTTTTAGCAACGGTTCGAATTTTTTGTAGGGGCGGCTGGTGATGGAGCCGCCCCTACAGTGGCGTGCTAGGGTGCCCAGACACCAGCCGCCCCTACAAATGGAACAGCAGGGGCGGCTGGTGTTACGAGCCGCCCCTACAAATGGGGTCTGATTTGTAGGGGCGGCTCAATTACCAGCCGCCCCTGGAAATGGTATTTGTAGGGGCGGCTGGTGATTGAGCCGCCCCTACAAATGGCCCCGTATTTATAGCACCGATTTGTAGGGGCGGCTCAATCACCAGCCGCCCCTACAAATGCCCCCCATATAAAACAAATGCAGCTCCTTCTTCCTCCTCGGGTCACTCACTCCAACCCGTGAAAAAAAGGTGGGGAGGCCTTGGGCACCTCCCAAAAATTGCTCTACTAAGGGGGGAAGGTTTTGGTCTCAAATCCTTTGGTGGAGAGGTTGTAGAAGGTAAGAAAATGCTATTCCAAACTTTTTTTTGAAGTTTTAATGGTTGGTTAGTGAGTAATTAGAGTTTTGTTTTTCTCTCTCTTCTATGGTGCTTGAGCTATTTATGAGCAAATTAGACCCAACTTTTAAATGTACTAGGGTAAATTAGGGAGGGAAACAAGATCATACCCTTATTTGGTCCATGTTTCTTGATTTTAGTGAACCATTAGTTAGTTTTATGGATGTTTCATGTGCATGTGATCTAGATCTAGGGTTTGGTTTTTTTATTAATTTCGTTTTTGTAAATTTATGTTTGATAAAATTGGACTAGGGTTTGTATGAAAGATATTGGGTAAAGTATAATTATTGCTAATTGTTGTCTTTGAAATTGTTTATTGTAATCAATAAATATGTATTTTAATTATTTATGGATAAATGGGCCATTAATTAATTTTTCTCTACCATGGTGTGTTTGTATGCTTCATGTAATTATATTAGATTTATATTCATATATATCTGAGGTATATACAATTATTCTCAAATAATTATTACTTTGATTCATTTTTATATATATCTGAATAAGTAGTCCTTTAATGTTTGTTTTGTTGTTGTTGTAAAAGATGGAGTACAGGAACTCTTGGATGTATGGTTCGTTAAGGTTCAAGGCAGGTTTCCGTGAAGAGGTGGATAAATTTATTGAAGCCGCAACGAAGCATGCAACGACATTGAAAGAGAATAAGGATACAATTATTTGCCCCTGTAAAGATTGCAAGAACCGTATGGCATGGACAGATGTGACTATCATCAGATCACATTTGATTATGCGAGGATTTGTTGAGGACTACACAGTGTGGATTCATCATGGTGAAACGGTTATTGTTAACGACGAGGATGAGGAGGAATACGACGACGAAACCATAGAATCCCTGTCCCAATATTCAGCAGAGCTTGATGCACGAATGGATTTTGAGTTTGGCAATGAACAAGGTGGTGATGCTGGTGGTTGGGATGGTAACGACGAATGTGGTGCCAATAATGATGGTGGAGCACGTGTCGGAGTTGAAGATGATTTAGATGACATGATTCGAACCCTTGGACCAGAGATTTTACTAAATAGCCCGAAAGGTCTAGAAAATTTGGAAAGAGTGACAAAAGCATCGAAGGAGACTGTGTATGGTGTTGAAAAGGGTTGTCCGACACATTGGACATTACTACGTTTTGTGCTTGAGCTGCTCATCCTGAAGGCTAAGTACGGCTGGTCAGACTGTAGTTTCAATGATCTATTGCATCTCCTGTCATGGGTGCTGCCACAACCAAACTCAGTTCCCGCCAACACGTACCAAGCGAAGAAGGTCATAAGTCCATTGACAATGGGGGTTGAAAAAAATACATGCATGCCCCAACCACTGTATACTTTTTCATGGCGAAAATTCAAGTCATTGGATAAATGTCCCCGGTGTGGGGCCAGCCGGTACAAGAACAATGACCTTTACGGTGGGGACGAACCATCCACGGGGAAAAAGAGGAATAAGAAGGGTACAAAAAAGGTGGTACAAGAATCTCAGCCCCCAGAGGACACTCCATTAGGCAACGATGCAAAGCAGAGAAGAATTCCTGCCCTAGTAATGTGGTACCTGCCAGTGACCGACCGCTTGAGACGTATGTTCCTAAACCCTAAAGAAGCCGCACTCATGACATGGTGGGATGATGAGCGCAAGGTGGATGATGATAAGATTGCACACCCGGCTGATTGTAGTCAGTGGCAAAGGTTTGATGAGAAGCACAAAGAATTCAGCGATGACCCAAGGAATGTACGGTTTGGCCTGAGCACCGATGGAATGAATCCCTTCAATGAGAGGATGAGCAACCACAGCACATGGCCAGTGATCTTGACCATGTACAACATTCCAACATGGTTGTGTCAGAAGAGAAAGTACATTCTCCTCACTATTCTTATTTCTGGCCCTAAACAACCAGGCATTGATATAGACTGTGTTCCTCGAGCCCTTGATGCAAGAAATGGAGAGGCTATGGAGGCATGGGGAGCAGATGTACGATGCGTTCCGAAAGGAGGACTTCATATGTAGAGCAATAATATTTGTTACTACCAATGATTACCCCGCGCTAGTTTGCTTTGTCTGGACAGATCAAAGGGAAGACGGGATGCTTGGTTTGCTTGGATGGTACTACATGGGTGTACCTGGATGCATCCAAGAAGATAGTTTACCTAAGGAACCGACGCTTCTTAAAGACAAGTCACAAGTACCGCAGCAAATTGTTCTTTAGATTTTATGACAACGCCCCGGAGATTGAACCCCCTCCGGAGAGACGTCATAACGGAGAACATGTGTACAGAATGGTGAAAAACATACGCGTCGTCTATGGAAAGAAGAATCTGGATGGGACCAACAGAGATAGAAGCACACCTCCTGTCGAAGGCGTACCTTTCAAGAAACAATCGATCTTCTTTCAGTATCTGCCTTATTGGCCAGACTTGGAGGTCCCCCATGCCATTGATGCTATGCACGTGCAGAAGAATGTCTTTGAGAGTCTCATTGCTACCTTGATGGACATAGGCAAGTCAAAGGATGGTCTGAAAGCACGGAAAGACATGGTGCAGCTAAACGTGATGCCACAGCTTCACCCGGTACCTGAGGCTAATGGAAAATACACTCTGCCCGCGGCGTGCTTCAACCTAACACCAGACGAGAAGAGAGCTATATGCACTTTCCTGAGGGGGATCAAAGTCCCGACTGGGTTTTCAGCAAATGTGAAGAAGCTAGTGTCGATGAAGGACTTGTCAATAACACACTGCAAGGCTCACGATTGCCATGTGATGCTGACAGTGTTTCTACCTATTGCAATCAGGGCTATAAAGCCAGAGTTCTTGAAAATGGCCATCACCCGCATGTGCTACTTCTTTTCGAAGATCTCACAGAAGACGATTGGCAAGGAAGAGCTGAGTGACCTACATGAATTTGTGGTGGAGACACAAAACCAACTGGAGATGTGTTTACCTCCTGCTTTTTTTGATATAATGCCACATCTCATGATTCACATGGTTCATCAGATACAGGCGCTTGGCCCTTGCTACTTGCATGAAATGTGGTCATATGAGCGGTTCATGTCGGTTTTAAGTCGATACGTGCATAATCGAGCATACCCAGAGGGCTCCATGATAGAGGGTTACAGTACTGAAGAAGTCGTCGAGTGCTGTCAAGAGTACCTAAAAGTACAGAAAGGGATTGGTAAACCCGATTCTCGTCACAAGGGTAGGCTGGCTGGGAAGGGCACCAGTGGTAGAAAAGTGTTCATCGACCATGATTACAAAGAGGTGAGTCGGGCGCATTACAGTGTCTTGCAGAGTACACAACTGATGCAACCGTATATTGATGAACACTTGGCTATCATTATGGCGGAGAGAAATGGCCGTTCGGATGATTGGGTCATGAAACAGCACAAGCAACGACTAACTACATGGTTGAAGGACCAAAACATACCGCCTGAAGAAACCATAGACTCTATTACCATCAGTAGGTTGGCGGAGGGGCCATCGAGACAAGTGACATCTTGGAATGCTTATGACATCAATGGGTACACGTACTATACCCACGCAAAGGATAGTAAATATGTGAACCAAAACAGCGGCGTTCGAATAGAGGCTCTCGATGGATTAGGGCGAAAGATCCAATACTTTGGCATCATTGAAGAGATATGGGAACTTGACTATGGAAGGGATATAACGGTGGCCCTGTTTCGATGCCGCTGGATCAAACAACACCAACTGAACGAGATCGGATTGAGAGTCCTGGACCTCGAGAATCTAGGCTACCAAGATGACCCTTGGGTGCTCGCTTCACGTGTCGCACAGGTTTTCTATATGTCTGACCCACAAAGTAACCTCCCCCCGAAGAAGAAGACAAAGCACGTGGTTGCCTCCGGGAAACAACACATTATTGGAGTCGATGGCGTGGATGATGTTGAAGCTTACAATAAGTACGATGAGATGCCGCTATTCACAGACTTTCCTAAGAAGATCAGTGTTGTGGAAAAGAACCTCCCCAAAGACATAATGCCATGGGAACGAAAAGGTGTCAAAGGGAAAGTCGTTACAGCGGGCTAGCTAGTTGTTGAACGTGGAGTGTTTGTGTAAGTGTGTGTTTGTAAGACTTCATTTATGCATGCGTGTGAGACTATATATTTATGTACGTGTGTAAGACTACATATTTTTGTATGTGTATGAGACTACATTTTATGCATGTGTGTGAGACTACCCTTTGCAACATCCAGATGACTCTATTTGAACATCCACTTTATTACTACAAAATTTCATTTGTCAAAGTTTGAGCACTTCAAATTTTCAAATTTAAAAAATGACAAGTTCAAACGAGATTTTCAACCACTAAATGTTTTTGAGCTGAAAAAGTGATGAATACCAAAGTTGTATAACTCATCAAGATCTATAACTTTTATTTTGATCATTTCTTTATCTGACAAAGTGATAGTAAACATTGTTCACAAATCAACATGTTTCTCGTATAGTTCATGAAACTATGAGTCATGTGAATTTATGAACAATGTTTACTAATACTTTGTCACATGAAAAAGTGACCAAAATAAAAGTTGTAGATAGTGAGGAGTTCAACAACTTTTTTGTTCACGACTTTTATTGTTGAAATCATTTAAGGTTTCAAAATCTTGTTTGAAGTTGCCATTTAGTGAAATTCAAAATTTGAACTGTTCAAATTTTGTCAAATGAAAATATGATCAAAATAAAAGTTGTACATATTGATGAGTTCTACAACTTTGGTATTCATGAGTTTTTCATGTGAAATCATTTACTCTTTCAAAATATTGTTTCAAGTTGAAATTATTTGAATTTCAAAATTTGAATCGTTCAAACAAAGTCACATGACAAGATGACCAAAATAAAAGTTGTACATGTTGATGAGTTATACAACTTTTATGTTTACAACATTTTCATTTTATTTCATTTAACGTCATAAAATTGTATTCGAAGTTTTAAAATTCAAATTTTTAATTTTTGTTTTTTTTGTTTTCTATATTGTTTTGACTACAATTGTTTATATATATATTTCTTCATATATAGAAATAATAAAAAATATTGTATTTGTGTATATACACAATTTTTTATATTACTTTGTGTTTTTATGATATAAAAATATAGAATTTATAATTTTAAAAAAAAATATTTGTAGGGGCGGTTGGATCAGGAAACCGCCCCTAAAATTCATTTGTTGGGGCGGCTGGATCAGGAACCGCCCCTACAAATGCATTTGTAGGGGGCGGCTGGATCAGGAACCGCCCCTACAAATGGTAACCTAGTATAAATAGGAGGGAAGCGCACGGGAGTCATCGTTTGGGCGCTGGTCTCTTCCTCCGACGCCGTCAGGCTTGCCTAGGGTTTCCGCCGCCGGTCCCGTGCCCGCCGACACTCAGCACCCAGTCCCCGGCGGCCCGCCCCCACGCGCCGACCCAACGCGGCCCTCCCCCGCGCGCCGACCCACGGGGTCCCGCGCCGGCCCCCGGCGCCCTCCCCCACGCGCCGACCCCCGGCGTCCCACGCCCGGCCCCCGGCGCCCGCCCCCCGCACGCCGACACCCGCACCCGGCCCCGGCGCCCGCCCCGCGCGCCGCGCCGAACCCCGACGTCCCCGCGCCTGGCCCCCGACGTCCTCACCCCACGTGCCGACCCCCGGTGACCCGCGCTCGGCCCCCGGCGTCTCGCCCCCCGCATGCCGACGACCCGCGCCCGGCCCTCGGCTCAGGTTTGTTCCGTCCCTTAACCTTCTTCTTGTCTTCAGTTCCTATTAGTACATTTCCTAGATGAATTCTTTTGTCATTGGATCTATTTCACTGTGTGATGGCCATTGCTTGTTCTCCCCCATATGTTTGCGAGCACGAATGGTTGTGGTGGTCAATACGAAACATGTATGTAATATTACAAATAAGAAAAAATATCTGTTAATGTCTCAACAATGCTTAATTCGATTTCACAGAACATGAGAAAAACTATTGCTTACCACTGCGCTAATTGGAGTAAATGTGTCCTGTCCTTTAGCCAAAGCCCATGGAAGACCTAGCAGACTACAAATATATCATATAATAAGTATAAGTAAATACAAGGTAGATAGAAGTTTTACGTCAAGTCATTGTGCTTACTTCTAAGATTATACAAAGAGTTCTGTTGAGAAAGGGTGTGTTTTCAAAGTTTAGGGACCTAAAATGCGTTTTCAAAGTTTATGGACTTAAATGGCATTCCTTGACAAGTTTAGGGGCCGCTCATACATTAAACTCTTATGGAAATATGAAACATATACGTACTGGATCATTGAGGTCTTGCTGCATTTTTTCTAATAGACATGATATGTCATATTAGAAAACAAATGACTTATAAAACTATGAGACTGATTTGCTCCTGAATATGTTTCAGGAATCACCAGGATAACATTTGCCGGTTAAGAAAAAAATACTCTAACAAAAAAGAAAGCACACAGTTACTATATGTAGTAATACCTACCTTAGCAGCAACTTGAATTTCTTTTGCTGTCATGTCCAAAGCAAGTGCATAACCTGGAAATTGTTGTTTCAATGTTAGTAAAGCATGCATGCCACAGTTGACATACAGAACTGTTATAGTATACTACTCCATTTGTTTTGAAATACTAAATATCATAGGAATTGTAGAACATAATGTAAAGCAAATGGTCCATGTACGTACCCTTCCTTAATTATAGGGATTACTATTTTTGGATTGGTGAAGACATTACTAATAGGTACCCCTATAATTAGGGACAAGTTTTTTTAATGCTTGGATACCTTATATTTCAGTATGGAGGTATTTATTACAGGTTTGTCACTATATGGCAGCTAACACAGAGATCTTGGTTTTATGGAATGGTGTCACCGAAAAGTTTACTAATCAATGTGTTTGTATTTTACATTTTTTCATAGACCATGACTATTATTACCTTTATCGTAATTGTGTCATCAGGTATGCTTGTGGATGTACTTTTTATTGAATATTCTATACTCTCCGTTCTAGACCTGAGAATTTTTTGGACCAAGACCAAAAACAAAGTTTGGTTCGTTTTGGGCTAAACAATTTGTGCCCATGACCATCATATGGGCTGTGTCAAGTCATCAGTTTGTGGTTAGACCTAGGCTGTGTCACTCATCGTTACTCAAGTTGCCTTCACTTGCTGTCATGTGTTACATCTGAGTGCTACATCCATTAAGAGTGCTCTATATTGCTCTTGTATAATTTTGTCCACTATAGGTTAGAAATACCATGTGACCCAATAATATGGCTGTAATGTATTGTCCGGACATAGTCAGGTATCTGTCAAATGCAATGCTATGGTTGATACAGTTACATGTCCAGTAGTTGACTGTCCTGGTGATCGCAACCCTTCATTTGCTTTCGTGCCTTTTTTGTGGCTGGTGTATGCATTTTGCATGGGCGTCTTCACCTTTCTAGGAGTTGAGGTGCATGATCCCAACAATATGGCGAGATCCACTTTGTTCCCTCTAACTCTTTTTTGCCTTTTGAACTAGAAGGGTCATGCTTTAGTTAAAAGGCTTTGCATGTGTAGGATGTTCTAGTTCTGGGCATATATGGATTCTTTTTCATCTCTTGCTAATTTTACTGCAGTTCAGCTTGTAGTGATCGTTCTTTCTTTTTTGAATATGTACTCATCATCTTTAGTCTATGTTTGCTATTAGTGATATTTGTTACAATACAAGAGCATATATAATGCAGATGCAAAAAACATATATTTTAGATAGGCCTGGATAGTGGCTTGTCAGTACTATTAAATTTTATCTAGCTATCAGTACTATTAAATTTCTAAAAACTGGATAGTGGTCATTTCAGCTAAGTGTCAGTGCTCATTTCAGTTAAGTTTCAGTGCTCATTTTAGTTAATTTTCAGTGCTCATTTCAGTTCAGTTTTAGTGCTCATTTCAGTTCAGTTTTAGTGCTCATTTCAGTTCAGTTTTAGTGCTCATTTCAGTTTCAATTTTCAGTGCTATTTTCTGAATGTGAACTACTTGATGCTGTGATCTACCTAATGTTGTGATCTACCTGGTACCTGAATGCTGCTGGCTGGCTGTAATCGGGCTTGCTAGCTGCTGGCTCCTACTACTACTCTACTTATTAGGCAGTATCGGGCTTGCTGGCTGCTGGCTGCTGGCTGGTACCTAGTGGCTGCTGGCTGCTGGTTGGTCTCCTACAACTCCTATTACTACTACTTGCTACTCCTACTACTACTCTACTACTATACTCTCCTCTACTCCACTCTACTCCTCTCCTCTCCTAAGCAGCTTTTGCTACTTCTACTACTACTCTACTACTTCCCTAATACTACTGTTTACTACTTCTACTTCTGTCTTCTATCAACTACTGGCTGCTGGCTGGCTGGTCTCCTACAACTCCTATTACTACTACTTGCTACTCCTACTACTACTCTACTACTATACTCTCCTCTACTCCACTCTACTCCTCTCCTCTCCTAAGCAGCTTTTGCTACTTCTACTACTACTCTACTACTTCCCTAATACTACTGTTTACTACTTCTACTTCTGTCTTCTATCAACTACTTGTACTTCTGTCAACTAATTCTACTACTTCCCTACTACTACTGTCTACTACTTCTGATTGTCCAATCTGCCTATTAGGTTCAGAAGATATTAAGCATATGATGTTCATGTGTGATCGAGCAAAGTCAGTATGGCAGCTGTTGCTTTTTTGGGAAGCAGCACCTGCTTTTTTTTTTGCCAAATCTCCCCTCTCCTCTATTTTTGCCGCCTTTCCTATCCTCTATGTTTGGGAAGCAGCAGCTGCTTTTTTTTACACCTTTTCCTCTCTATGTTTGTTAAGCAGCTGTTGCTTTTTTTTTTGCCAAATCTCCCCTCTCCTCTCCTCTCCTTTGTTTTGCCGATGATGAAATTGTCCAAGTCCATACATTATATGGAATATGAGCTGATGATCAAGAACTTGTGAGGAACTTGGCATCATTAGCAGCCGCCCCTACATTACCTTCTCCTCTCTTCTCTGTTATGATGCCTTGATGCTCCAAGTTCAAGATCAAATGATGATTGACATGTTTCTGAGGCCTCTACCACTGCTACTTCTCGTTTTTTATATTGTTGTTTTATAGGACTACTTTGGTTTATAGACCTTTTTGATTTCTTATACCTTCTCGCGTACCTAAAGCACACTTTCTTGCATCTTTTAGAACAAAGCGCGAAATAATGTCATGGACAACAGACAGTGCAGCTCGATGCCCCGAGCATGATGAGCAGCCAACCCTTGAGGAGCAAGCACTAGAGGACCAGCTTACTCAGGAACAGTTCGATAACGAGGTAGAAAAGGATCTAGAAGTGATGCTTACTCAGGAGGAGTGTGACGAGGAGGAAGGCCCCGAAGGAGAGGCTGCTGAAGGCGAAGAAGAAGAGGATGATGAGTCAGAAGAGGGATATGAAAGTCCTGAGGATCCTTTCCCACCTGAAGCAAGAAGGAGGCCAACGGAGGAAGATTTGGACAAGGATTTTGACCCGAACGAGGAGGTAGGGAAGAAGCCTTAGCATGTAAATTTTGCTAAAGCTTTGGCTGTGTTACCTCTGCTAACACTTTGACCTGTCCTATATACAGGTCCCTCCTGAAACTCAGAAAAGACGACGTCGACGTCCGCGACATCTCGCTGGACAAGACGGAGTAGAGGAAAGGAGAGCAGAGGCAACAACCACAGAGACGGATCATGATGGCTCTGCTCAACAAACTCAAGACACAACCACGACTACCAAGCCTAAGAGGAAACGAGGGGATAGAAAAGGAAATCTATATCCAGATAAGGCTTGCTATGTGATAACGGAGGTTGGGCCAGTAGGGGAGATCCATGAGCCGAAGGAATTAAGAGGACGATTCCGTAATGCGATCGGGGCCCTAGTAAGAGATAAATTGAACCCAGCAATCCCTAACTGGAAAGAGGTACCAGAGAACATAAAGAATGCACTATGGGATAGGCATCTGAAGGTCAATTTTAGATTTCCAGAGGGTAAGCACGAATTGGTAAAAAAATGCTATCAGGATGATGGGAGAGTCATTTCGACGTTGGAGGTCGGAGCTCAACACGAAGTATATCCAAAAGGGGTTAACTCCCTTCAACGAGTTCGGCAAAATAACTCCTAGTCAATGGGAGGAGCTCGTGGCTCAGAAGACTTCAGCGGAGGCATTGGAGCTCAGTGCCCGTAACACCGAGCTGGCGAAGAGGAACAAACACCACCATCATCTAGGCCCCGGTGGCTACTATGCCAAGGAAGAGCAATTTAGGAAGATGGATGAAGAGGCCGCAGCTGCTGGGAATATCGATGTGACGAACTTGAAGGTACGCTCAAGGAACTGGATATATGCGAGGAGTACAGAACCATCCGGACAGTAATCTTAAGTTTGATAAGCCGGAGACCCAAGAGGCGGTATCAAGGATACTGAAATATGCTGAAGACAAAGAGACGGGCTCATTCAATCCTTCCAGAGAGAGGGACGAGCTTAGCCTTGGCTTGGGAAACAAGGAGCACACAGGCCGCACCAGGGGGCTAGGGAAAAGGATGACCTAGAAGCAAGGATTCGAAGAGGACAGGCACATGTACAAGAAACATGGCCGAGACCGGGAGACTAGTCTTGAGCTCCAAGTGAAGGCTCTAGTTGCGAAGGCGCTGGAGGAGCAAGGAATGTCTACGGAGCCACGTATATTAGTGACGCCGCCGGGAGAACTGGCATTAGTTGGCAGCCCTCCGAAAGTTCCTAGCAGCCAAGGTTCCACTGCAGCCACAACCCCAGTCGATCTCATACGGGAACCTACTAGTTGCACCTTGGTGTTTCTCAGCGGCCGGCAGAACACTGTGATGGAGGTGGCAACGGGTGTGGCACATCCTCCTGGTGGCTTACACCACAATAATAAGATACCGTCGGAATACACTAGGGTCGAGGTGCATACAGTGAAGCCCGAGTTCATGCAGTGGAGGATAGACTACGCAACTCCCGAGGGGCTGGTGTTACTCGGAGACGTTATGGGGCTAGTTCATCCTCTGGCACAAACGGGACATTATATTGACTGCTTCTTCGCCGCCTCTCCCTCTCCCAAATTTGGAGCGAGTTGTTGAGGACGGGGAGATATTTTCACCGTCTCGTGACCCCCACATTCCTGAGATGCCACATTCTTCCCCGCCTCCTATCGAGCATGTGCCTGATGAGATGCCACAACCTTCTCCAGCTCGTACCGGGCAAGTGCATCATGAGATGCCACAGTCTTCTCAACAAGCACAACCGATACATGAACAACGAGTGTCTCCTGAAGAAGGTGATGCACAAGAAGATGAGGACGTGCCTGAATGGGAACTCCGAAAGAAGATTCCAATCAACATAAGGCCAGTTTATGTTCCGATCAAAGACGTCTCGTCGGTGTCCAAGTGGTATTCCCATGATCAGTTCAAGCCTGAAAACCAAGTTAAAAAAGTCCCATCACGGGGTTCTGAGGAGGCCGTCAGTAGCAAACTCCACCAAATTGCAAAGCAGTATCCAAATGTTGATGCCATCGAATGGTCAAAGGATTGCCCGAAAAAATATGAAAGAGGCAAGCCCTTCCTACCAAACCGGGACATCCAGCGCCTACCACTTGGAATGAGAAGGTTCCATGATTGGTACTTGCGTGTTCTCCCAACGAGCATAGATATCATACAAGCATGCTTTCCCACCGGCACATTTGGAAGCCCAGCCGGGAAAATTGTCTTTGACTTCAATGACATGCACACATGCTTTCACCTGGGAGAAATGGAGATGAATCTAATTCGCACGTGGTGCCTGTAAGTCCTTGTCCTCCCGATATGATATGAATGTAATCTTTGAATTATGTTGTAACTAACCCACGCCGTGATTTGTAGAATGCAAGTGCACATTGTCAAACAAATGCCAAGTGTGAAAGCCGGGTATGTAGACCCTCAAGCTATAGCCCAAACAAATTTTAATTACCCTAAACGGTGGACACTGGATGCCAAAGAGCTAGCAGCTGCAAAGACTCTTCGGGAGAAAGAGCGCATCCGTAGTGCGAAGCTAAGGGAAGAGTCCCTTAAGGTTGCGGCATACATTGCCTTGGCTTTCAAAAATCTCCAACACCACTCTACTATATGGCTACCATACAACTTCGAGTAAGCTCAACTCTATACTTAAAGCTTTGTTCGATATATTTCATTCGATGCAAAAGGGCTTATCTAGTTCTATGATTAAATCCATGCAGCAACCACTGGATTTGTATAGCCATCGATGTCGGGAGGAGCATGGCATGGGTCTTTGATTCATTAGATAAGGACACGGTGACATACAAAGACTTCATATCGATTCTCAAGACGTATACATATCGACAATCCTCATTAGCTTATATGTTTGTATACATACTTGTAACGTTCACTTTTGGATACTAACAAGTTGTATTTGCTAAAATAATTCGAACAGGGCATTTAGGTTCTATGTCACTAATCATCATGGAAGGCATGATCCAGCAAGGAAGGAAAAGCTGGCTATAAAAACACTATGTGCGGTAAGTGTAACTTACTTCTTCAGTACTCCGTTACATGGCTGTCAAAAGCATTACTAAACATTTTCATATGCAAAACACACAGTGCCCCAAGCAGAAGCCTGGGAGTGTACATTGTGGATACTATATATGTTCTATGATGGGTAACACCGGTGCCTACAGGAGACACCCCTTAAGGGTAAGTTTGAACCTCTTCACCCATAGTATAAAAACTTCGTAAATGGTATGAAATACTAAACCGAAACTTGTTTTCTTGTAGTGGAGAGAAGAGAAAGGAATGAAAAGAGACCCATACAAGGATGACCAACTCTTAGAGCTCGTCGGCGACCTTTGCAACTTCATATTGGACCAGATTGTACACGTCAGAGGCGCCTACCATGACCGAGAGTCTGAGTTAGGTACAAATCCTCAGTACCAACACCTTCGTGAGACAGAAAGGCTAGCTCTAGGACGTTGATAACAATGTGTATGGAATTTGTATATTTAATGATGGATTGTATATATTCATGTGAATTGGACTTGTAATTGTAGTTTATAGAATACTCTTATGTTTGTAGTCGCGGTCGCGGGGTGTTCGGCAACGCGAACGCTGGTCACGGGGCGTTCGGCAACGCGAACGCGGTTCGGAACGTTGGTTGTGGGACGTTCGGCAAAGCGATTTTGAATTGAAAAAGCGATTTTTTTGGCGGGAAAACGTACTGTAGGGGCGGTTCTAGATTGAACCGCCCCTACAAATACCCGTTGGTACGGGCGGCTGGTACTACAGCCGCCCCTACAAATCGATTTGTAGGGGCGGCTGGTGTTTCCAGCCGCCCCTACAAATAGATTTTTAGGGGCGGCTGGTAATAAGAGCCGCCCTACAAATGCATAATTTGTAGAGACTCTTACGTAGGGGCGGCTGGGTAAACCGCCCCTACAAATGGTCTACAACCGCCCCTACAAATACTTTTTGACGTAGTGTGAGGTCCCATGGGTCAAGGATGTCATGCGGGACGTTCGGGCTAGAGAACAATGTATGTGAAGATAAGACGATCACTCCGTGAGACCTACACGGGAGATGTATGGACTACGGCGTGATGATGATTGGTAGTTATGACACGTGGGCATGGGAGATGTGCATGGATACGTGAATAGCTGCAGATGTGCGAGATGGTGCATCTGCAGGTGCAAGGTTCTGGTAGACGTGCAGGTCGGCACGTAGCTGGTTTGGATGATGAGTCCAAGTCGTATTGGCCTGGTGCATACGTGGTGATGCATGCATATGGGTCATGCTCCTTGTGCTGGACGGGCTTGGTCAAGTGCTGTTTAGAACAAGAGGAGGCCGAGCTTTGGTTCGACCAGGACATGGCAAGGAGAGGCGATCCACAAGCGTCGGTGGTTTGCTGCCTTGCTGTGGACGTGATGGAGTCCAGTCCTGTTGCGTTACGTGACTGAGAAAAGGCCTGGTCGATGCGTTGGCCACTGGCCAGGATATAAAAGGAGGACGTCCGAGCCGGTAGAGGTAGCGCTGCAGAGGACGTTGTTTTGTGTGTGCGCGACGTGCGACGGCAGGAGAAGAGAGGCAGCGCACGACAGGAGGTCGTGGCATCTGTTTTTAAGGTTTGGGAACACGTGGTGAGCTTTGTAAGGATGCTTGTGTAATGCAATTTGTGAACACATCTATGCAATAAAGACCAAGGTTTGATAATTGATGAGTCGGTAATCTCGTTCATCCGCTTCTGTCTTTGCTCATCGTTTTGCATGCCTAGCTATTGATTTTAGATTGATTTCTTATTCTCAATCATAGACCTATTTTGATCCATCTAAAATCGTGCTAAGGCATCAAGCTTGTGATCTAAGAAGTCTCGTTGATTAATCTTTCATAGATTTTGCATAATCACGAAATTAGTGCTTGATCAATAATTCTCGTCACCCGATTGACTTGATTCTAGTTGGGTTAGTTCTAGAATTTCATCTACTTTGATCTGTAAAATTTCGAGGTCAGTTGGAGCTTCCTTTTTGGTCGAGATTATTTTTTGTGGAGATGTAGTATTCTATCTAGAATTGAAAATGAGGCTCAATTAGGTTTTGTGAGTAGGGGGAAGTTTTAAAATTAGTTTTTGGCTTTCACAATCATTCACCCCCCTCTGATTGGCTATCTTTAAGTGAATTGATCCTACAGGAAGCCAACCTGATGACAAGCCACTGAAAATCTGAAGACTCTATCATCCAACTGCACCACTCTGAAAGCTCTAGGGAAACCACCAATGACAGTTTGGAGAAGATTCTCAATCAGAAGAACATTGAGACGAAATTTACAACGTCCCACCGAGAGAACAAGGAAGAAATCCTTAGCTGATGAAGAGGGATCACCAGTGACCGGCGAGCCATATCGACGAAGGATCTTAGCCTCAACCACCCAGCCAGGGCAAGTGTTAAAAGCGGGGACAGACATGATCGTCAGGCACTAGCAGGAACGCCATGGACAGAACTCTTCATCTCTCCGAGTTAGCCAGATCATCTTAAGATTGTCTATTGGCTTAGTTTTTCAAAGCCGTTCATAGGGGTAGGTTATGCTCACATGGGTGTATAGGTGTGAGTGGCTGAGTGCGTGCAGTAGAAGACCAACGATCGAATGGAGCCTGACCCAACGATCGAATGGAGCCTGGGCGAACCTCATGGAGACGGTAAGATTACGTATTTTTAAGCTTGCCGCAGAGCATGATGTGAGAAATACCTTAGTGTGCGCCGGCACCGGAGCCCGGGCGAGCAACCAGCTGGGTCGCCGTGCCCGGGATTCGCCAGTGAGTGCGCGTGTATGTATGCGAGCATCTATGCCTGTAATGCACTTGACAAAGAAAAGTAGAGATGATCTACATGCCAGCAAAACTCTCAACCATTTTAGTGTATATTTCCTTTCTGACTTTGTTTCAAAGTTCTCTCTAGTAGTGGATTATAAAATTATGTACTTTCACAAATTTTAAGAGACATGGGTGGTTCATATTTCTTTGCCTGAGAAGAGAAATTATTCAATTAACCATTCCATTATCAAAAGTTTGGAGATTATATTCCCCTTCCAAAGACTTCATTTCTGTCTCTTTTCCTATTGCAAGAGTAGGACATTTTTCCGTTCTAGATTGACACATAGGAAAGTTGCAAAAATGAGCAGAAAATTATTTAAAAAAAGTCAACTAACCCTTACTAGGCTGATAAGGCCAAGTTCTCTGGAGAGAAGGTACGCTATTATTTTAATTACTATACCATTTATGAGTAGCAAAGAAGTCCTGCTCCAGGAGGAGACATCAATCAACCTGAAACCAAAGAATCAATCCCCAAAGAAAAGTTAGGAGGAAGATAAGGAACCCAAAGAAGATGTAAAAGATGAACCCACTCCGCCTAAGTCAAGCCCATAGACCAAGCAGGTATGGAAAGAGAAGGTGACATCACCATCAGAGATACCGTCACAAGATGTGCAGCCATCTAGGTCTCCATCACTGAGACCAGATGATGCACCCAAGAGTGAAGGACTTTTCTCTAGTTAAGTCCTATCCGGAGGACTTAAAATTCCGAACCCTCACCGAGAGGTAACATCGGTAGCTATCCATATTTACTTCCTAGCATTGCATGAATTACTTTTCACTTTAGCATATTTACTTTTTTGCATTAGCATTGCATTTAGAAAAGGAAGATAAAAAGTTTCATGACATTACATCATTACATCATAAATCCTAAGCCCCATGTGAATAAATCTACGGTGTAAATACCCGTGGAAATATTCACTGTGGTGGCATAAAAATTAAAAATACCATACATACATATTTCTTGCATGCATATAAAAATGGAAAATCTAAAAAAAGATATTATAAAGACACCCTATTAAAAATCTGCCAAAATAGAAATATTTCTAAACCACAAGAACTAATTTCTAGACGGCTGATCGCTAACCCTTTATCCTAATCCGTTCCATGAGTTTTTGGTATTATTCTTGATATTTGGCAGGATGATGACACCAAGAACAAGAACAAATTTGACCAATTGTCTTCATCTCATTCCATCATGGGACAAGAGGGACATCTACTGGCAAATCTGCTCCAAAAAGGATCACTCAACTTCAACATTCAACTGCGCCACCAACATCTAGCTTGGGAGAAAGGCATCCCCCATGTATCTAGCTAAGTATTTCTTTCCCTTTTGTTCTATTATTTTAAGTCATAAAAAGATGCATAACAAACTAAATGCAAAAAATTATTATCTTTGTCTTTTATATAATAGTAAGGTGTGATCTTAAAAATGAAACACAAAATAAAAAGTGTGTGTCTAGTTTCTATTTTAAGAGCTGAATAAATAAAAGGACTCTGAAGGATAATCTATTAACATGGAAATGATGAATAGTTGTTCTAATCGTAATTCTTTTCAAGTACCTAGTTTTCAACCTTGAATTCTCCTGAGTTTGGATACGACTGTTTTGATATAAGAATTACTCTGAACTTGGAACTCATGGGTAGCATATGCTTGATCTAAGTCTAGGTAATTAATAGATATGATATGAGAAGGTCTGAGCTGCTATTTATTGTTCCAAGTGATACTAAAGTTCTAGAGATTTATCTTTTGAAAAATATGAAAATCCTACATGATGAGCTCCTATAGACAAAGCTTGAATTCCTACCAAAGCCATACATGATATTTAGATTAGGAAAACTTCATCATATATGTTACTTGTTTTGCATTGAGTTTAGTCAAGCTTGTTGACCCTTATGAGAGGTTTCTCGTGCTCTTAAAATCAAGATCATGTACACTCCAATCAAATATGCACTACTCCTACACTGGGGTAGGCACAACAACAAGCCATTCCATCTAGATCCACCCAAAAATGTTTTTCTCCTACACTGGGAGAAAACACCAAAAATATTCTGATAGGATATCCACCAAATAAATGCTCCAAGTTTTTGTTGCTATCTCTCATAAGTTTTGTTGCAGAAAAGAGACATGGGGCTATGCAAAAAAGAAAAAAAAAGAGAAAAACAAAAAAGAGATGAGAAAAAAAATGGACAAGTGTCCAAGATATTTAAAACAATGGGTACTCAGATGTTCGCCTAAAAAATAAGAAGAAAAGATGAATAAGATAGCCCATGTTTTCTGCAAAGTTGTTTCCAAGTTTCAAAGGAGAGATATATTTTCAAGGAGCATAGTAGAAATAGGTTAGCCACCATAAATATCCACCACATACATCCACACACATGCACATTTTGATTTGATTGTATGACTCGACTCTCTTGGATCCGAGTTTGACTTTACAATATATGTATTGCAAGATGCTCTTTTATGCTTTCTCCACTCCTATGAGCTCCACATAAGCCTTAGTTGTTGGAAAAGAAAGGCATAACACCACTATTGCCTTGGTGAGGATCCACAAATATCACATATATTGAGAGACTTGAGAGTGTCATACAAATGAAGCTCTGAGTTTTATTTTGAAAATCTATAAAAACTCCGAAATAATGGTTGAACAAAGAACTTGAGACATAGTGCTTGACTTGATTGTTCTATCTTTCAATTGCTCAAGACTCAAGTGAAGGCTGAGAAGCCTCATGGTTGAAGATAATATGGGTGAGTTTGAAAGTCAGATCGGTTCATTCTAATCTAGAGGAGAATTCTTGTTTGAACGTATGTGTACTTTTGAGGAGTGAAAGCATCGACGCAACTCCTGATCCATTTACTAAGTTTAGATTTGCTAAGAGAATAGCAAATGTTAAGCTTGGGGAAGTTGTTGATAGTAGTTAACAAAATTATAAACCATCAATATAACATGCCTAAGGGCATGAATATAATCACCAACCAAGGTCTAGGGGTTTAAACTAACAAATTCCATGAGTTTTGGAGAATCCATATTTTCTATAGGATTTATCTAGAAAACCATCAAGGTGGACCTACATGTCAGAATTAATTGTGCTTATCCATAGTGAAATGGACACCAGAAGACTCTAGAAGACTTGAGAGGACTCCACACCGAGGTGGAGCCCAAGTGGCTACCAGGTACGGCCGCCCGGCCCCTAGGGCCCACTGTCCGCCTTCACATCACAATGTCGGTTATCCACTGCCTCCTAGGTTGCATCTACGCCATCCTTTAAGTCAGTTTGATCCAAGGGCTCATGATGGATGCTTTGGCCTATATATACCAGCCCGTACCCCCCGTCCCTCAGGCAGATAAGTCATTTGAGAGGACAGAAACCCTAATCATCCTCAGAGCTCCATCAATTCTAGGGCATAGCTAGTTAGGTTAGATCTAGAGGGAGGCAAGCAGGCTTTGCTTGGATTCATGAACGTGTCAAGAGCGTGGTTTGGTACAATCTTTGCCCCCTCTCTTTTGTATCTCCATTACTTTTATATGCTTGCTACAATTGTTATGACAATATTAATATTTATCTCATTTATGTTCTTCATTATAATGTTCATCATCTACTTTGATTATATGCTTAGTATAGTTGGATTACCATCATGTTCATGCATAAGTTCATATAGCGCTCACTCTAAGGATCCATGGGTAGGTGGTCAACATTGTGTAAGCGTGGTGCTTATACATTGTTTACCTGTAGATACACCCTATATTCTAGGTCATGTGGTAGATCACGGATGTGACACACCCATTGAGTCCTTTGTAGTCCACTCCCCGAATATAGGTATGCATGTAGGATGCAATTATGAAGGAAGACAAGCTCTGTTCTTAATCTTCCTTACTAATATCCCTTATGTGTAGATATGAAGATGATCACAGCAAGGACTACTAGGTATAATTGAACTAATCAATGTATGCTTTGACTTGTAATTAATAATGACTTAGGAATTATTCCTCTAATATTCTACCTGACCATGCTAATGCCATAGAAAGGGGGTACTCTGAGTGATTTATCAGTATCATTGATCAATACTTATCATATATAACTTATCCTATGACTTACCGCTATTATGAGTAGAATATTGGTTATGGTTTACTTCTCCATCAATAGTATAAGTTATCAATACATGTCCATGCTAGATCTTCCTTGTGGTAAAAATATAAATAACGATACTTGGAATAATCTCGGGTGAAGTGCTACAATGGTATATTATATGTGCGCTTGTAGATTCCTTTCCATTCATATGTATACTCTTTCTAGTCACATGAAATAATAAAGAACTACTTTGCATTATTATAGTAGTAATACTAGGTAAAACCAACAAGCATCTCTGTCACCATCATTAGGGATGACAACCTAGTACAAGTAATGTTAGGAGATGCAGGCATATCATAGGTGACTACTAAAACAAGTGACAAGTTAATAAATACCAACACATGGATAGACAGTAGTCCTTAAGCCAATGGTCCGGGTTGGTCTCACCGTCCTCCTTGGAGATGTGTGTTGGAGGCCAAAACCACCTAGGGTAGGAGGCTACCCGGATCGCCACCCCAAATGCCTAGGGGACGAAGTGATCCACAGTGGCGCCCCGCCCCTCCGCTCGGGAGTGTGGGACTGAGCTGGAGCATCACGCCTAGCCTTGATAGTGTCTTAGATGTCATGGTCATCGCTAATTCAGTGGTACGTGGGAGGACACCAAGGAGAAGGCTCACACCTCCACTCTTATCGAGGCTTGGGCAAAACTACTACCGGATGAGTTGCCTCCGCTTCCACCCATTGGTAGGGCATGTGCGTTGGAGCGATCCCCGTAGGTAGTGGCTGTCGGCTGGTATGGCCTAGAGAACACAGCATGATGCTGGGAGGCAGAACTCTTGTCCTACTACTCAAGGGTATTGTAGAGAAGCCGCTTTGCCTCATGCAGGCACTTGTTGGTCTTCTGGTCTGGCATGTCGAAGATGTCCTCCAGCCAGTAGGCAAAGACCACCATGTTGTAGGCCACTCAGGGAAAGTGCAGGGTGCTGCGAGCCCCCATGTGGTCATTGTCATTGTTACCGAGGGGTTGCATAGCCTATTGCCATGCAAAGTCCTGCCTTTGGCCCTCGAGCTCTGCCTCGGCTTCCTCTAGGTCCACCTGTCAAGCCTGTAGGTGATCCACCTTCTCCTGAAGGTAGATCATGTGGCTGTGGGGACTTTGGTCCGGCGACAAGAGCTCAGGTGCCTCCTTAGGTGGAACCTCATTGTTGATGTGGTACCACATGCATGGCGAGGCATAGTGGTCGATGTCATCGGAGTTATACTCTAAGCCATTCCCTGAGAGAATCTCGAGGAATGTGTGCAGCGAGGGGACGTTCGCCCCCGTGCCACCGAAGAGGAGTGTGCCTCTTGGTGCGTCGTGGCTAACAAGGTGCTCTAGCTCCAGCAAGAAGGATGCCACCAAGTTCTAGATCTCAAAAGGCAGGTCTAGGAGGTAGTACTAGAAGCGGTCAAGTGGCGGGAGCATCTCACCAGTTGCGATCTAGTGATGGATGTTGGCTAGCATGTAGAACATTTAGCTCTGGTCCAACATGGGACTTGGACCTAGGCCACATTGGATCTATCAGTCCAGGACCTCGAGATCTACTCCTAGAAGTCCTGATGGTGGTGGCAACGCTAGGAGCTCGTTGCTCACCTATGTGGCCCCATCAAGCAGACAAAGTTGAGGACCTTGCCCAGAGCAAAGGTGTCAGCTGTGATGAAGAACTCGCCAGGGAAGCAAACATCGCTATCTAGGGTGGCACCACTTGCTCTAGCGATGAGGTGGGTGGCTCTAGCCATTGTAGAGCCTGAATTGCACTTGATGTTGCCCCCTACCTAGCGTGCCAACTATCGCGGGGTCAAAATTGTGGCAAGCATAGTTGTTTGAGTCGGTGTCAGAGTATGGGTCTCCGATGGCTCAGGTGGACTCAAGAACACAAGAATCATAGAGAAGACACAACAGTTTATCCTAGTTTGGGCCAATCGATGCCCTATGTCCAACAGTTGATGATCCTTATGTCCAACAGTTGATGATTCTTATACCCAAGAGCACCCAAAATCAGGGGCTTATAACAGAGTGTCAAGAGAAGTTTGGTAGGGGGTTAGCTCAGTGCTAATCCTTAGGTTGCCTCACCACCGGTGGAGCCTTCCCCTCGTCTAAGAGGAGGAAGATGATGGGATGCGGTGTAGGAGCCCTTGGTGCCCCTCTCTCTAGGTTCCCTGCCCTCAGTGCTAGGCAGGAGTGGAATGGAGTGGAATGGAATGATTTATCTTGGATCATCCTCCCCCTCTAGGTCCGACCATATCCCTTATATAACGAGATAGGTCAGGTACATGGTGGTTTAGGGAGATGAGTCTATGATCTACATGTGGCAGAGTCTAGGAGGTTCTTGTAACGGTGCTCTATGGACTATGGCAGTGTCATGGAGCCAAAGAAGCCTTGGGCATCGTTTGGCTTCTCTGTTTTGACACTCTATGTGTTAGGCTGTGTCAGCTTGAACCAGCCTCCCCTAGGTGGACCTTCTAGAGTCTTCTTGGTGGCAAGGGAGGTCAGCTCCAAGGGCTAACACATTGGCCTAGGAGCCACCTAGCCCATGGAGGCTGTGGGAAGTTGTCTTCTTGTGTCATGCCCCGTACGTGACCCTATCGTGGAACTGACCGACAAGGCCACACCTAGGGCATAGCATCTTGGAACCCCCAAGCCTCGATGGCTTGGGGCTTGTCTTCTTGCGCCCAGGCCTTGGCTGGTGTTGCAAGCTGGTTAGGAGCCAAGCCTTGAGCTCGGGTGTGTCATTGATCGGGAGCCTAAAGCCCAGGCAAGCCCCTGAGCCCTGTGTGGGGGCTGCGCCATCCCTATGCTTGGCTAGGTTTCTTGATCAGAGGGTGCGCATGAGCGTACCCGATGGGTATAGCCCCCAAGGTCATCGATTGGGATCCTGAAGCCCGAGCAAGCCCCCAAGCCCTGTGCGGGGGCTGCGCCATCCCCATGCTCGGCTAGGTTTCTTGGTCAAAGGGTGCGTGCGAGCGTACCTGATGGGTATATCCCCTGAGCCCCTAGGCAATCCTAGAGGTGTTGGTCGGGAGGTCTCTTAGGTCGAAACAATTAATTCCAAGGCTTTACATACCCATATGTTAGGATCTCGTTAGTAGGGTCAAATGATTGTTTCTCCTAGCATAATTAAGCACAGTTTGAAGAAGAACAGCTAATAAGACAAATAGCAAAGGTGATAGGGCATCACCGTGTCTGACTCCTCTTCTACAATGGAAAACCTTCCCTAGTATTCCATTCAAAAGACCTAAAGTTCCTGAATTAAAGATGAGCTTCATCCAATTGAGCCACTTTAAAGGGAAACCTTTATGTTCCATAATTTTCAACATGTGGCCATGTCCCACTTTGTCAAAAGCCTTCTCAAAGTCTAATTTGAGGATAATGATTTCTAACAAAACCATATTGATTCGTATGTATCAAAGTTGGCAACACCAGCTATAATCTATTTGCCAACAACTTAGTAATTAGCTTGATAGAGTTGTTGAGTAAAGAAATTGGCCTATAATCCGAAACCTTTAGAGCATCATCCTTTTTTGGTATGAGAGTAATGTGAGAGCCATTGATTCTTTGTAGACATATATTCTTACAATAAAAAGCATCACATAAAGAGTAGAAATCCTCACAAACAAGAGGCCAACATTTCTTCAAAAAATCTGTGTTAAATCCATTTGGGCTTGGAGATTTGTCAAAGGGCAAATTTCTTACAACTGCGTCAATTTCAGCATGTGTGAAGGCAATTGTTAGACTGCAAAGGTCTGTTGTATTATCTAGGAGGTTTGGAAGATCAAAAAGCAGGCCGGTAAAATTACTGGTGCCAAGTCTTTCTTTGAAAGAATCCCAAATCAGAGCTGCTTTATCACTATGGTTGAAAAGTTGCTGGCCTTGATCATTAATAAGCTAAGTAATTAAGTTTCTTCTATACTTAACTATTGTATTGGAATGGAAGAACTTGGTACTAGCATCACCAAGTGTCACACACTTCACAGCCCCCCTTTGTTTCCAATAGGTCTTCTGTTGTTGAAGCAGAGAAATAAGTTTTTCTTCCAAAAGAGCCCTAAAATTCCATTCTGCAAGTGTTAGATCTCTAAAATCTTCCATGAAATTGATCCAATCCAGAGTAATCTTTACATTTGTGATATTTTGCTTTAGATTGGAAAGAATTCTCTTCCATTCTTTCAACACTTTCCTAAAATTCTTGAATTTTGTAGTGATCAAATTTGCAGCATCAGAGTGCCATCCTATAGAAACTTGATTCATAAAGTCATCAAGATGTTACCAATAATTTTCAAATCTAAAAATATGACTTTTAGGAATAGCAGTGGAGATGGAGATGAGACATGGCACATGATCAAAAGTCTCCATAGTTAGCCTAGAAACATTGGTTATAGGATAGTTGAGAGTCCAACTAGCCGAGGTGAAGAACTAGCCCAACCTCTCTAAAAGAGGTGGATGTTGTTTATTAGACCAAGTGAAGCATTTACCATTAAGAGGGAGCTCAATTAACCCAAGGGCACTAATGGACTCATTAAACAAATACATCTCAGCATGATCTACACCATCCCTGTTTCTATCTGCAGGGCTACGATAGAGGTTGAAATCACCAACTATCAACCAGTCAATATGAATAGGCATCTGAATATGCTTAAACCAATGAATGAACTCTCTCTTGCCCTAAAGAGTGCAAGGTGCATATACATTTGTAAGAACCCAAGTTACATTATTATGAAGAGAGGTGAATTCAATAGAAGTAGCATATGAGTCTTGAAAAACCATAGTATCAGAGAGAATAGCACTTCGCCAAACGATGATAGAACATCTAGAGGCTCCAACTGAAGGTAAAAAGACAAAAGAATCAAAAGAGATAGGACAAAAGTTGTGAAGATAGGCTACATTAAAGCTTTCACGCTTGGTTTCGTGCAAACACAAGATATCACAATTATTATCACTTAAATGGTCACGGATGGTGTTCCATTTTTTATCCGAGTTAATCCCTTGGATGTTCCAAGACAAAACATTCTAGTGCTTTACACCCATTATCACAAAAGATGAAAGAAACTAAAAGAACTAGAAAAGCATCAGTTCTTAGCACCCTTAGAAGGGCCAGTTCCTGTATCTAGGTCTTTTGCATCCTTGCTGGGCTTCTTGGAGATGTTTTTGGCCTTCTTTGATGGGACTGCTTCTAAGTCTTTCGTCAGCTTGGGCTTCTTACTATTAGGCTTGCCAACTGCTCCCTTTTGTGTCTTGGTGTTGAGATTAGCATCCGAGAGCTTGGAAGGATCAATGTTGCAGAAAGTAGATCCCAAGTCATGAACTATGGAAGGAGAAAGGATAGGTGGATTAGGTGAACAGCCAAGGCAATTTTGATCCTTACAAATTGATGACTTAAAACCTCAAATCAGCTTCAAAGCTAGGAGCCTGCTTACCTCTTTTCCCTTTAGGAGGAGTCTTGCAAATGGCAGGAGGTGGAGGTGGTGTGGAGTGATCACCAGCAATATTCACCAGTTTATCAGTAGCAGAGTTGACACTAGGAACTTCAAAAAAAGGGGTGCTTGTTCAGAAGTGGTGGCTACAGTACCATCTAAAAAGGTAGCAGAAGAAGGGTAGGATATGTCAGTAATGACAACTAAAGGCCTAGAAGAAGGTAAAGAGAAAGAAAAGGAATTCTCATTATAAAGTGTTTCTAAAAAAGGCCAAGCCTGAGAGTTGAGAAATTCCTTAGCCCAATCATAAGATCCCTGCTTGAGCATCATCAGAGTAAAGAAATCAACCCATTGAGTTGGAATAGTAACCGTTGGAAGGCTTCTGTCCACACTTGCAAAAAATTTAGCCTAGCATCTGATGGCCATTGGGCATGGGCCAGAAGTAGAAGCATTGCTGGATTCCATAGTCCCAAAAGAAGGTTTCTAAAACTCAGGTATGGGCCCAAAAGCATTCTTCAAAGAGTCAGGCACAACAGGAGGGGTAAAGGTGTGAACAAAGCCCAAGTGCACTTGATCAAGGCCACCCAAAGGATGCTAGTCCAACTGTATTACATCCTCTTGCTGGAATTCAAACTGAAGGTCCCCATCATGCTGCTAGTTTGGCACCAAAACTTGCAGTTGATGTAGCTCAGTAGTATTAGCCTGTTGTTGTTGATTTAGTTGCACTTGAAAAGCCTTCGCCTTGAAAAGCCTCTGTCTGTTGTTGCTGACCTGGCTCTAGAGGTGGTTGTTGATCCAGCTGAGGTTCATCATGCCCATTATTGCTAAGATCACCAAACTGATGTGGATTTTTCAATTCATTTCCTTGGCCATTTATCCAACCCAACAATTCCTCCTCTTGGATTTCTTCAGGCATAAGAGGTTGCATATTATTAAAATCTAGAAAAGGCATAATTTCCACAGAAGGTATGGGTAATTGAGCTTGTGGAAATACATCAAAGTTAGTATCTGTATCATCATCCATGGCTAATACCTGTTCTTTAGCCAATGGGGGATCTTCAGCTTGAGGTTCATTGTTCTGAATGACTTCTGCTATTGGCATCACCAAACCATCTTCAATAGCTTCATTTTCCTGCTGAATTGGGATTAGGAGTGAAGCATCATCCAAATTGGGTTGTAATCTAGGGTGGACAGCAAGTTGGTCCTGACTATGAGGTCCCAATTGTTGGGCTACATTCTGATTAGGCCAAGGGGCCCAAGCATGATTGCCTTGATCTACTGAAAATTGATTTTGTGCATTAGGGCCATCAGGGGGGTGCTAGGCCCTGACTTGCTTGTCCATAACCCAAAAACTCAAAGTGATCGGGATCAATGTCATCTAGACCATCTGGTGGAAAATCCTCATTTTTAGGTTGGGCTCCCAACATTGTTGTTGATATTATCTCACACTAGACTATCTAACCACTACTACAGATTGATTTATCACTATCGTCATTTTCACTATCATAACAATAGAAGCGACTGTGTTTTACTTCCACTGCTAGTTAGACGGATAGCGAGGCCTCCTAATAAAGGAAGCCAGCAGTTGAAACTTCTACCACCCATGGGTTAACAATAGATGTGGTAGTGGTATTTTGTCCATCGCATGAAAAGTTGAGCTGACTAGATAGGCGTTCTGGCCGCTGGCCCTACACGACCGTTTGGTCTACTGGTGGTAGTAAATTTAGCATGAGTTATTTCCCCATTTCCCAACTACCCACAACATAGTTGCATCACCATTCCACTTCTCCATCTTCAAAAGGTTGGTGCATTGTTCCTCTCTCCATTGCACGTCGCGTCGCGCCACCATCACCTCCCGCATGGCCAGCGCATTGTTCCTCTCGCAATTTGTGTGAACCATTGCACACCCCACGCCGTGCCACCGCTAGATCCAAAGGCAAGGGTATGCTTTCGCACTTCACTGATGGATCTTTGTTGGATTATTTTTCTTTTTAGTGATCTCATTACTAAGGAAGCTCTCATCCTACTGCACAATCATGATCATAGGCTCTTTGAAATGGAGGCAAGCCCCAATAGCAGGAATGCACTGGCCAAGCTCCTAGAGGATTTTGTTCTAGAGATCCTCCGTTGCATCCCTGCCCGCTCCTTGTTCTCCTGCAAATGTGTCTATCACACCTAGAAGCGCCTCATCTCTGACACCTGTCAGGTGTTGCCCCAGACTATGACCGGCTTCTTCTATGACAGTGAGAATGACAATCAAAACTTCACCAGCATCTCTGGTGTATGCCCCCTCCTTTGAATTCTTACCCTTCAACCCTGACAATATAGCTGTCTTAGATTGCTACAACGGTCTTCTATGCTGGTGCCTTGGGGCTGATGGATACCGCTATGTCATCTACATTCTAATGATCCAGAAGTTTAATAGCCTAACACTCATGATGTTGGCCATTCTATTGGTGAGGCTCACTTAGGGTTTGATCCGATAGCCTGCTCGCACTTCTATGTGATTGAGTATGTGGATGTCGACGGTTTGAGCACACGTGTGGAGATCTACTCATCTAAAACTACAGCATGGATCTATAAGGAATTTGAATGGGGTCAGGATACTAATGTGACAACCAAGTGTGTATCTTAACGGTTGTCTGCACATTATGCGGCACTCTTGGGAGTACTCTATGATACTTGTTATGGATATGGAGGAAAACACATGGAGGAAAATTGATAGGCCTAGTGATCTTCAACACTACATGCATCAAGCTTAGGATCACTTGTGTATATGTACTATTGTTGGTCCCAATGATTCCAAGCTTTCAATTTGGATCCTTGAAGACTATGGTACTAATAATTGGACATTGAAGCATACGGTCAGCACGCGGATCCTATTTGGAAGCATTAATATTAGATTTGGTTTTGTGGATTGGGTTGCCGAGTACATAGTGATTACAGTTCACCCAGAATGGAATATGATTTTCTTTGCTGGGGAGGATGGAACAATCATCACATATGACATGGATCACAGAAGAGTTCATGTCATCCCTGCCCATGTCTTTCAGTATATTAGATGTAGCATTAAAAAAGAGTTCAACTGTAGACCATTCTATCTTCCTTATGTTCCCTTGTTCTTGGAATCATTAGCAGAGTAGTAAATAAAGATGCATTTGATGTATCTCTCTGTCATGCATTTTAAATGGACCAATGTTGTTCGATTGTCTATGGACATGTTAATTCTCTCAATGATGGAAGTTGTCATTATTTCAGCTAAACTAGTGTGCCATCTTTGTTTTGTTTGCGTATTGAATTATTTATTTGGTGCACACATGCGTTACAGTGGTGTTACAATAATATTTCAACACCAATGGCTCCTTTGCTTATCTTTTAATAGAGGGATGTGGTCGCATGTACTATCTTCTGCTTGGCTTTTAATTTAATTCCCCACAAAAAATGTGATGCAAGACTTGATCGAATGAACTCTATTATGCGATGAACATGGAATTAGACATCAATTCTCGGTGGTGTGACAGCTCCCGTCACCATTTCAAACGCTGATTCAGCGTTAGTAGCACGAAGAGTACTATACTACAACACTTATATTGAATTACAGAGTAGTTTCCTAACTAATTCGTAGTAGAACAATTATATATTGAATTACGGAGTACTGTAGTAGCACACTTATATTGAAGAGTACTATAATACAACACTTATACAGAAAAACAAAACCGAACTAATAATTCACTCTCGCATGTAAAGAGTGAATTAGTTTCCTATTTTAATTTCCTTTTCGAATAAAATAATTTCACGGCGAAGCCTACAGTCCTCGCAGCAAAATAGAGTCCTTTCTTCCTGTCCTTTTGGAACGCCATAGTCGCTGCCTACGCATGGAAGATCAGCACGTACCTATGTCGGCGGCAGAGGTAGCCACTTGTTGTGCCACCACATCATTTCATGGATTACTTCTGCGGCCGCCTTGCGGCATAGCCGACACCCCTTGTTGCTTAGCAGACTACTCATTGGTCCGCTGCTGCCGCCCATGATTCTTCCTCGCCCTCAACTTGTCTTATGTACCGCCTTGTAGTGTTGTCGTCGCCAGCATCGCCATTGTGCCTATAAAGGAATATGGTAACTAGATAGGCCACCACATTGTGCCCACCATTGGCGGCGTGGGTGAGATAGTCAAGGCATGGCCAGGGGCTATGGTTTTCCATGAATACGGTTTGCATCCTGGTGAGCAAGCAAGCCTCCAGGTTGTTGACTTGGGTTAGCCTAGCAAGGAGGGCAAAGTAGTTGACGAGGTCATTCGATGACCTCGCCCCACATCTGCACCGACCCACTGCCACGTGCCGACCGATGGTGAGGTCACCATAAATGCCACGCATGGACGAGCACATTGCCCGTAGGCTATGGAGGTCGTCCATGGGCCTGCTCTGAGGTTGCAGCGAGGTGGTCGGCGCTCTCAATTTGCACCTTGACAAGGAGCACCATCAGTGACGTGGGGTGCCGCCTCGCCGCCATGATTGTTGGTGTGATTGGAGGTATGGCAAGTGGACAGCGGTGAGCCAGAGGGATAGAGAGGCACAATGACATGACGTACATTGATTAAGGAGGAGTTTTTTTTGTGAAATTTAATTTGTTTGATTGAGGAGGAGTTATTGTGACGAACTTGTTTCCCGGTTATTTAAAGAGTATCATCCGGCCACGCAGTGCACTATGCCACTTGATCTTAGACGTTGGACGTGATCTCGACGGTGTAGCCCACAACATCGTAGTTGGGTACGGTGTGTTCTTATGGGTGAATCGCACTCCTAATTGATGACCATTGTGGTAGTTGTGTTTCCAATGTTTTTGAACGCTTTGGGTACACTGCTAGGCCAAGCGACGTGAAATACCTGCCTTGGGAACTCAACGTTGCTAAGCAAATTGTCGCCATTGAATGGACGGGTTGGGTACACAGTGAGGCAAATCAACAAGAAATATGCGCCTAGGGAAGTCGACATTGCCATGCAAATTGTCGCCATTGCTTCGTATAAGAAGGGGGTGCAGTGTGTTGCTTTCTACACTCTGAACTTGCAAAATTTTGTAGTTGATCTTTCTCTTTCTTTCTTCAACTATGTCCGCAAGCATGGCAGGCCATAGTGACTCCGAGATCAAAAACTCATATTCAAACAAGTCTAAATTCGAAGAGAAGGAGAGCGAGATCCTACTCGACCTCTCTAATGGAGGCGTCAGGTTTCGTGGTCATGGCGAGGGCACCTTTGTGTGTCCTTTTTGCCACGGCAAGAAAGTGCCATCATGGAGTCTTCGCGAGTTGCTGTAGCATGCTAATGGGAAGTCTCGCAGAGGCGAGGGGATCTCTGGGCTAGAGCAAAGTGCTTTGGCCAAGTATATCCTTAGCAATGACGCCATGGCCCGCAACTGCAAGCTTGGTGGAGTTAGGGACTGCGGCAACAATCAGGCGGTGAAGGCTCATAGGGACAAGCGCCACATGGCCAATAGGGCCGACAAGGAAGCATGCAAGGAGAAGGTACTAAAGAAATAATAACTCTATGTGATGATGTTTTTTGTGATCAACCTTCTTTCAATTTTTTATAAGTTACTACGTAGTTCCTATCACCAATCGAAACTAACTATATATATTTTAATTAACACAGCGGACCACGCGCCGCATGGGAAAGGGCCCCTACTACAAGCCTGGCAGAAGGGCCAACAGAGGGTCATCTGCATCCCGCTGAAGCTACTTGTAGTAGGATTTTATTTTATGTACTGAATTTTTAGCGTAGAATATGCATGTTTTATTTACATGAAATATGAAATGTTCTTAACTTATGTTTTTTTGGGGATCTTCCTTATCTTTGCTGCGATGTTTATTTTGTGTGATGGGGAAGCAGTCTTCTATGACCGGTAGTATGATGGTAGCCCCTGAGCACCTTAGATTTCATGACCGTATGTCACGTCCGTCGTTAGGTGATATTCATAACACGCAACCACCACCACCGGTAGACTTCACCGTCGCTTCTAGATGGTCAGGATGGCACCGCTATCATCAATTTCCAAGCCTGCCCAAATCTCCCACGTGTATTTATGAAATTTTGCTCAAATCTGCATTGCCACGGCCTCGACTTTAGCTTACAAAGACCGCTAACCCACCTAGTATGCCTTCTCCTTAGTGCTACTATTCCCCATCACTGCCGCTCACCGCCAACAATCTAGTGCTCCATGCCACGGTGCTGGTATGCCTCACTGCCCCACACAGATCCACCGGTGACCAAGGTGGTACTCACCGCTGTGCCCGCTCAAGCTCACTGCTGCAAGATCCAAACGCAAGGGTAATGCTTTCGCACTTCCCTTATCCATGTTTCTTGTATTTTTATTCTCCTCTTCACTCATGTAAGTAGGAAGCAAGCTTCCATCTGATTAGTGTGTGTCTGCCACTCCAGCAGATCCTTGTCAAGATGGAGGAGGTCCCCAACAAGATGAAGGGAGTGGGCATCCTAATAGACCATGTCTTGGTCCTCATCCTCCACCACCTCACCGCCCGCTCCATGTGCAGTTACAAGTGTGTCTGCCGCTCTTGGAACCACCTCATCTCGGATGTTGAGTACCAAAATGAGCTGCCCTAGATTGTTGTCAGGTTCTTCTATCCCACCTAGAAAGGCAAACACCACTTCACCAGCATCATCGGTGAACACCCCTCCTTGTCCTTCTTGCCCTTCCCCATTCATGATGTCATCGTCTCAGATTACTGCAGCGGTCTCATCCTCTGCTGGTGTTTTGGGTGTCGCTATGTTGTCTGCAATTCGGTGACTAACAAATGATTGCTACTGCCAGATAACCTCTGTTCTTGTGGTGAGGCTCGCTTGGGGTTTGATCCAACAGTCTCCTCGCACTTCCATGTGTTTGAATATCGGAAGATAAGGGAGGGTGAGTTTGTAGGTGTGAGCATCTACTCATCTAAGAGTGCAGCTTGGATCTTTAAAGAATCTGAATGGGGCGACGGTATTATAGTATCCACATATGCGAGAAGTGTGTTTCTTAATGGTTTTATGCACTGGCTTGAGTTCTTCCAGACCATTGTTGTTGATATAGATGGAAAGACATGGAGGAAAATATAGAAGCCACATGGTGATGCAATCTCCATCCGTAAAGCCTAGGGTTAGTTGTGTTTATGTACTACTGATATTTATAGTATGACTCAGCTTTCAATCTGGATCCTTGAAGACTATGGTAGTAATAGAGGGACATTGAAGCATACGGTGACCACGCTAGAGATATTTGGACAGAACAATATTGAATTTGGTTACAAGGTTTGTGATGTGGAGTACAGAGTGATTCCAGTTCACCTTGAATGGAATTTGATTTTCCTTGTTGGGGAGGATAGAACACTTCTTGCATATGACATGAACCATAGAAAAGTTCATGTCCTCCCTACACGGGACATCCACTGTCCTAGACCTACTTGGAGTCTATGTATCAACGGACCTCACTATCTTCCTTATGTCCCTTGTACGTGGAGTCATTAGTATAGCAGTAAAGGTGCATATACTATATTTTGTTGTTAGGACGTGTCTTTGTTTAGGTAGGGAGTTGTTTTGAGTCTATATATAGTCCAATTTTGGCTTGGTAACTAAACCAAGGGTATGTTAAATATTATTAATTATTAATTTTGTTGCTTTGCATTGTGCAAGTTTTGGAGTCTCGGTGCTTTTGAACGATTTTCCTACAATGGCTATGGGAGAAAGAAGAGGGGTTCCATCGTGCATTGGTTGCCAAGCTGATCAAGGAGTGTCAATCTGAAGGAGTGGATCACATCTACCTTATGTAAGTCTATAGGGAGCAGAACCTTTATTATGCTATATATGTACTGCTTGTGTTAATTCATCAGTTGACACAGTTGGTATGTTAGTGTCGAGCATTGTTATTATAACAAGTACTCTTCATTGTAGACATGATAAATGATGTGTAATGATTATATCTATATGGTGTGTGTTTAGTAAGTTATTAAGGCCTAACTAAATTAGTAAATACATTGTGAAAATCGAAAGCAATTCTGTCACCGTCGGATGTACGGGCCGTTGGTTGTTTTGTCATCACCGCCGCTATTTGTCTGATGCGGCAGGGGTCAATAGTGTATCACCGCCAAATCATTTAGTAACCCGACACCGACTAAAGGATCATCACGGGTAGATCATACTGCAACACGATGGTGACGATGCCCTATGACCAAGCGGTTCATTCATTGAAGCGACGGTGATGTTCGCCTCGATAAAGGCAGGTCATGCTCCAATGCGATGGAAACAAGGACCTGATCACAGATGGATCATAAGCCAACACGGCAGTGTTAGTGTACACCTACATAGGCAGGTCGGGCCTCAATGTGACAGAACAAGGATCTGATCACGGACAGATCATAAGCCATGCAGTGGTGTTAGTGCATACTCACATAGGCGAGCCATGTTCCAATGCGACGGAAGTAAGGACCTTATCATGGACGGATGATAAGCCACAACGGTGGTGTAGTGAACATCCTAGTCAGTCTCAGATAGCGACGGCGATGGCTATGACTATCACTGCCGATAGCTTTTGGGTTAAGATGTGGTTGTGAAAGGTGCGACTGTAGTAGTGAACTATCAGATTCTAGAGTTTCACCTTCAGAGAAATTGAAGAACCAGGGAATGTCATCCAAATCGATAACTCGAACTTTGACCAGAGCTCTAGCCATATTATCATGATCTTCCTCCCAAACCATGAGCTTGCCAAATTGGGAAACTACCATGTCAACCAGAGAGTAAGACCAAATATCTATATTGAGACCAATCATCATCAACCACACCTCATGTGTATATACTACAGTTCTGTTGTTCCAAGCCCTATCATGGGCAATGAAGGAGATGTGGGTGTTGCCAAACTGATGGGGGCCATTGTTGATCATAGCATCTATGTGTGACACACAACTGAAAGTAGCATAAGCTTGACCAAATGGACAGGGTTGGATTGACTAATACGGCATGCCCATTTGCACATTCAAGAATTCTGCCAGAGTACCACGGATTTCGTTGAAGTCCATTTGAACATGCGGCAGAGGGTGGATGAAGGCGATGGCGACATCATTGTTTACTCGATATAGTCTGCCAGTGATTACTCTATGCATGGTAGGTCGACCAGGAACCATGACACGCTGACCCCAAGCAAGCATGAAAGGAGTTGGATCAACAAATCTATATGTCATAGTGCTGGGATTGAGGGTACTGTAGCACCAATTTGGGTTTTTAGAAACCAAGCAGCGTGAACAGTAGAAGGCAAATTATGAATGCCAAGAACACGAGTTGCATACTCACTAAACGATGAGAAGATGATCGACGAGGAAGCCGAAGACACCCCAAGCAGAGAAGAGGGGCATGGCTTGTCGTCGATGAACTCTGGAGCCTTGAGTCTGCAAGGCCGACGCCAGGGGACAGTAACAGGGGAGGGGATGGACTGAATACCAGCCAACAGTTTAATCTAATCGATGATAATGAAAAAATCTCGATGTAGAAGAGCACTGAGGCCCACCATTTAGCGATTGAGAAGAGTGACAATTATGAGAATTCAAAGGGGCACTCAGCTCATAGGGGAAGTGCGTGGATCGAGGTAGGAGTCGGCAATTTCTAGAAACATGACCATAGCCGAGACATCTCTGGCAGCGCGATGTGCTATTACAGGCAGGCCAAGAATGGGCCGGTGATAAACAATTAGAGCATAGCTTTAATAAAGGCCCATTACCAGGAGAGATACGTTGTGGATCTGGAATTAGGCCCAAGATACCCACGTCTGATATAGAAATGGTCTTATAGTTAAAGGGCTCATTAATAGGATAAATAATTCTCTTAAAAACAGATTTACGATCTAAATTAACTGGCAGTTTGAATTTTGAAAACTCCTTGGATTTGGAGCTTGAAGCAGGAAAACAAGGAGCAGGAATGTAGATGGGGATGGCATTGGCACCAGTAAGACATACCGACTTGCGTTTAGTGATCTCCACCCATTATGTAGCTTGCTCAATGCACCAATTATGATATTCAACTTTATAATTAGGGCCTCTGCCGTGCTAGAGATGGAAGAAGACCTTGAAATCATGGCATTCAAAAGATCGAAGGTTGTAGATATGGAAGTGTGAGATCATATGATGAAAAATTGGTTTGATATGAAATTGGCATTGCAAAGTGATTTGGATTATGGCATAGTTTGATATGCATGTTCCACTATATGCTTGTGATAGCATGGTGATTTGGTATTTTTGCATGACATACTCATGAGAGGTGTTGTGTGGATTGACTTGAGTCAAGTCATGGACTTGTGCTCGGACATGGTTTGCGTGTTTGTTTATGTGCTGGTGTTGCTTGAGGCTGAACATGGTCAATGACAGACTGAAACTAGGTTTAGGGAGGAACTGAGGTTTCGGGACTAAGTTTAAGGAGGAACTGACACTACGTAGAAAATGATTTTTAGCAACGGTTTGAATTTTTTGTAGGGGCGGCTGGTGATGGAGCCGCCCCTACAGTGGCATGCTAGGGTGCCCAGACACTAGCTGCCCCTACAAACAGAATAGTAGGGGCGGCTGGTGTTACGAGCTGCCCCTACAAATGGGGTCTGATTTGTAGGGGCGGCTCAATTACCACCCGCCCCTAGAAATGGTATTTGTAGGGGCGGCTGGTGATTGAGCCGCCCCTACAAATGGCCCCGTATTTA
Source organism: Miscanthus floridulus (assembly GCF_019320115.1). Lineage (NCBI taxonomy): Eukaryota > Viridiplantae > Streptophyta > Magnoliopsida > Poales > Poaceae > Miscanthus > Miscanthus floridulus. Next base: position 35,403,490 of record NC_089591.1, read on the forward strand.
TAGCACCGATTTGTAGGGGCGGCTCAACCACCAGCCGCCCCTACAAATGCCCCCATATAAAACAAATGCAGCTCCTTCTTCCTCCTCGGGTCACTCACTCCAACCCGTGAAAAAATGTGGGGAGGCCTTGGGCACCTCCCAAAAATTGCTCTACTAAGGGGGGGAGGTTTTGGTCTCAAATCCTTTGGTGGAGAGGTTGTAGAAGGTAAGAAAATGCTATTCCAAACTTTTTTTGAAGTTTTAATGGTTGGTTAGTGAGTAATTAGAGTTTTGTTTTTCTCTCTCTTCTATGGTGCTTGAGCTATTTATGAGCAAATTAGACCCAACTTTTAAATGTACTAGGGTAAATTAGGGAGGGAAACAAGATCATACCCTTATTTGGTCCAAGTTTCTTGATTTTAGTGAACCATTAGTTAGTTTTATGGATGTTTCATGTGCATGTGATCTAGATCTAGGGTTTGGTTTTTTATTAATTTCGTTTTTTGTAAATTTATGTTCGATAAAATTGGACTAGGGTTTGTATGAAAGATATTGGGTAAAGTATAATTATTGCTAATTGTTGTCTTTGAAATTGTTTATTGTAATCAATAAATATGTATTTTAATTATTTATGGATAAATGGGTCATTAATTAATTTTTCTCTACCATGGTGTGTTTGTATGCTTCATGTAATTATATTAGATTTATATTCATATATATCTGAGGTATATACAATTATTCTCAAATAATTATTACTTTGATTCATTTTTATATATATCTGAATAAGTAGTCCTTTAATGTTTGTTTTGTTGTTGTTGTAAAAGATGGAGTACAGGAACTCTTGGATGTATGGTTCGTTAAGGTTCAAGGAAGGTTTCCGTGAAGAGGTGGATAAATTTATTGAAGCCGCAACGAAGCATGCAACGACATTGAAAGAGAATAAGGATACAATTATTTGCCCCTGTAAAGATTGCAAGAACCGTATGGCATGGACAGATGTGACTATCATCAGATCACATTTGATTATGTGAGGATTTGTTGAGGACTACACAGTGTGGATTCATCATGGTGAAACGGTTATTGTTAACGACGAGGATGAGGAGGAATATGATGATGAAACCATAGAATCCCTATCCCAATATTCAGCAGAGCTTGATGCACGAATGGATTTTGAGTTTGGCAATGAACAAGGTGGTGATGCTGGTGGTTGAAATGGTAACGACGAATGTGGTGCCAATAATGATGGTGGAGCACATGTCGGAGTTGAAGATGATTTAGATGACATGATTCGAACCCTTGGACTAGAGATTTTACTAAATAGCCCGAAAGGTCTAGAAAATTTGGAAAGAGTGACAAAAGCATCGAAGGAGACTGTGTATGGTGTTGAAAAGGGTTTTCCGACACATTGGACATTACTACGTTTTGTGCTTGAGCTGCTCATCTTGAAGGCTAAGTACGGCTGGTCAGACTGTAGTTTCAATGATCTATTGCATCTCCTGTCATGGGTGCTGCCACAACCAAACTCAGTTCCCGCCAACATGTACCAAGCGAAGAAGGTCATAAGTCCATTGACAATGGGGGTTGAAAAAATACATGCATGCCCCAACCACTGTATACTTTTTTGTGGTGAAACATTCAAGTCATTAGATAAATGTCCCCGGTGTGGGGCCAGCCAGTACAAGAACAATGACCTTTATGGTGGGGACAAACCATCCACGGGGAAAAAGAGGAATAAGAAGGGTACAAAAAAGGTGGTACAAGAATCTCAGCCCCCAAAGGACACTCCATTAGGCAATGATGCAAAGCAGAGAAGAATTCCTGCCCTGGTAATGTGGTACCTGCTAGTGACCGACCGCTTGAGACGTATGTTCCTAAACCCTAAAGAAGCCGCACTCATGACATGGTGAGCGCAAGGTGGATGATGATAAGATTGCACACCCGACTGATTGTAGTTAGTGGCAAAGGTTTGATGAGAAGCACAAAGAATTCAGCGATGACCCAAGGAATGTACGGTTTGGCCTAAGCACCGATGGAATGAATCCCTTCAATGAGAGGATGAGCAACCACAGCACATGGCCAGTGATCTTGACCATGTACAACATTCCAACATGGTTGTGTCAGAAGAGAAAGTACCTTCTCCTCACTATTCTTATTTCTGGCCCTAAACAACCAGGCATTGATATAGACATATTCCTCGAGCCCTTGATGCAAGAAATGGAGAGGCTATGGAGGCATGGGGAGCAGATGTACGATGCGTTCTGAAAGGAGGACTTCATATGTAGAGCAATAATATTTGTTACTACCAATGATTACCCCGCGCTATTTGCTTTGTCTGGACAGATCAAAGGGAAGATGGGATGCTTGGTTTGCTTGGATGGTACTACATGGGTGTACCTGGATGCATCCAAGAAGATAGTTTACCTAAGGAACCGACACTTCTTAAAGACAAGTCACAAGTACCACAGCAAATTATTCTTTAGATTGTATGACAACGCCCCGGAGATTGAACCCCCTCCGGAGAGATGACATAATGGAGAACATGTGTATAGAATGGTGAAAAACATACACGTCATCTATGGAAAGAAGAATCTGGATGGGACCAACAGAGATAGAAGCACACCTCCTGTCAAAGGCATACCTTTCAAGAAACAATCGATCTTCTTTCAGTATCTGCCTTATTGGCTAGACTTGGAGGTCCTCCATGCCATTGATGCTATGCACGTGTAGAAGAATGTCTTTGAGAGTCTCATTGCTACCTTAATGGACATAGGCAAGTCAAAGGATGGTCTAAAAGCACGGAAAGACATGGTGCAGCTAAACGTGATGCCACAGCTTCACCCGGTACCTAAGGCTAATGGAAAATACACTCTGCCCGCGGCGTGCTTCAACCTAACACCAGATGAGAAGAGAGCTATATGCACTTTCCTGAGGGGGATCAAAGTCCCGACTGGGTTTTCAGCAAATGTGAAGAAGCAAGTGTCGATGAAGGACTTGTCAACAACACACTGCAAGGCTCACAATTGCCATGTGATGCTGACAGTGTTTCTACCTATTGCAATCAGGGCTATACAGCCAGAGTTCTTGAAAATGGCCATCACCCGCATGTGCTACTTCTTTTCAAAGATCACACAGAAGACGATTGGCAAGGAAGAGCTGAGTGACCTATATGAATTTGTGGTGGAGACACAAAACCAACTGGAGATGTGTTTACCTCCTGCTTTATTTGATATAATGCCACATCTCATGATTCACATGGTTCATCAGATACAGGCGCTTGGCCCTTGCTACTTGCATGAAATGTGGTCATATAAGCGGTTCATGTCGGTTTTAAGTCAATACGTGCATAATCGAGCATACCTAGAGGGCTCCATGATAGAGGGTTACGGTACTGAAGAAGTCATCGAGTACTGTCAAGAGTACCTAAAAGTACAGAAAGGGATTGGTAAACCTAATTCTCGTCACAAGGGTAGGCTGGCTGGGAAGGGCACCAGTGGTAGAAAAGTGTTCATCGACCATGATTACAAAGAGGTGAGTCAAGCGCATTACAGTGTCTTGCAGAGTACACAACTGATGCAACCGTATATTGATGAACACTTGGCTATCATTATGGCGGAGAGAAATGGCCATTCGGATGATTGGGTCATGAAACAGCACAAGCAATGACTAACTACATGGTTGAAGGACCAAAACATACCACTTGAAGAAACCATAGACTCTATTACCATCAGTAGATTGGCGGAGGGGCCATTGAGACAAGTGACATCTTGGAATGCTTATGACATCAATGGGTACACGTACTATACCCACGCAAAGGATAGTAAATATGTGAACTAAAACAGCGGCGTTCGAATAGAGGCTCTCGATGGATTAGGGTGAAAGATCCAATACTTTGGCATCATTGAAGAGATATGGGAACTTGACTATGGAAGGGATATAACGGTGGCCCTGTTTCGATGCTGCTGGATCAAACAACACCAACTGAACAAGATCAGATTGAGAGTCCTAGACCTCAAGAATCTAGGCTACCAAAATGACCCTTGAGTGCTCACTTCACGTGTCGCACAGGTTTTCTATATGTCTGACCCACAAAGTAACCTCCCCCCGAAGAAGAAGACAAAGCACGTGGTTGCCTCCGGAAAACAACACATTATTGGAGTCGATGGCGTGGATGATGTTGAAGCTTACAATAAGTACGATGAGATGCTGCTATTCACAGACTTTCCTAAGAAGATTAGTGTTGTGGAAAAGAACCTCCCCAAAGACATAATGCCATGGGAACGAAAAGGTGTCAAAGGGAAAGTCGTTACAGCGGGCTAGCTAGTTGTTGAACGTGGAGTGTTTGTGTAAGTGTGTGTTTGTAAGACTTCATTTATGCATGCGTGTGAGACTATATATTTATGTACGTGTGTAAGACTATATATTTTTGTATGTGTATGAGACTACATTTTATGCATGTGTGTGAGACTACCCTTTGCAACATCCAGATGACTCTATTTGAACATCCACTTTATTACTACAAAATTTCATTTGTTAAAGTTTGAGCACTTCAAATTTTCAAATTTAAAAAAATAACAAGTTCAAACGAGATTTTCAACCACTAAATGTTTTTGAGCTGAAAAAGTGATGAATACCAAAGTTGTATAACTCAGCAAGATCTATAACTTTTATTTTGATCATTTCTTTATCTGACAAAGTGTTAGTAAATATTGTTCACAAATCAATATGTTTCTCGTATAGTTCATGAAACTATGAGTCATGTGAATTTATGAACAATGTTTACTAATACTTTGTCACATGAAAAAGTGATCAAAATAAAAGTTGTAGATAGTGAGGAGTTCAACAACTTTTTTGTTCACGACTTTTATTGTTGAAATAATTTAAGGTTTTAAAATCTTGTTTGAAGTTGCCATTTAGTGAAATTCAAAATTTGAACTATTCAAATTTTATCAAATGAAAATATGACCAAAATAAAAGTTGTACATATTGATGAGTTCTACAACTTTGGTATTCATGAGTTTTTCATGTGAAATCATTTACTCTTTTAAAATATTGTTTCAAGTTGAAATTATTTGAATTTCAAAATTTGAATCGTTCAAACAAAGTCACATGACAAGATGACCAAAATAAAAGTTGTACATGTTGATGAGTTATACAACTTTTATATTTACAACATTTTCATTTTATTTCATTTAACGTCATAAAATTGAATTCGAAGTTTTAAAATTCAAATTTTTAATTTTTGTTTTTTTTTTCTTTTCTATATTGTTTTGACTACAATTGTTTATATATATATTTCTTCATATATAGAATAATAAAAAAATATTATATTTGTGTATATACACAATTTTTTTATATTACTTTGTGTTTTTATGATATAAAAAATATAGAATTTATAATTTTAAAAAAATATTTGTAGGGGCAGTTGGATCAGGAATCGCCCCTAAAAATTTATTTGTAGGGGCGGCTGGATCAGGAACCGCCCCTACAAATGCATTTGTAGAGGCGGCTGGATCAGGAACCGCCCCTACAAATGGTACCTAGTATAAATAGGAGGGAAGCGCACGGGAGTCATCATCTGGGCGCTGTCTTCTTCCTCCGACGCCGTCAGGCTGCCTAGGGTTTCCACTGCCGGTCCCGTGCCCGCCGACACCTGCACCCGGTCCCCGGCGCCCGCCCCCACGCGCCGACCCCCGGCGTCCCGCGCCCGGCCCCCGGCGCCCTACCCCGCGCGCCGACCCCCAACGTCCCGCGCCCGGCCCCCGGCGCCCGCCCCCGCATGCCGACACCCGCACCCGGTCCCCGGCGCCCGCCCCCCGCGCGCCGCGCCGACCCCCGGTGTCCCGCGCCCGGCCCCCGGCGTCCTCCCCCGCGTGCCGACCCCCGGCGACCCGCGCCCGGCCCCGACGCCCGCCCCCGCACGCCGACGACCCGCGCCCGGCCCTCGGCTCAGGTTTGTTCCGTCCCTTAACCTTCTTCTTGTCTTCAGTTCCTATCGGTACATTGTTACCGTGCACACCGAGGATGCAGCACACACGCCCTATCGGTACAATGTTTTCTTGCAATTTCCAGATGAATTCTTTTGTCATTGGATCTATTTCACTGTGTGATGGCCATTGCTTGTTCTTCCCCATATGTTTGCGAGCACGGATGGTTGTGGTGGTCAATATGAAACATGTATGTAATATTACAAATAAGAAAAATATATGTTAATGTCTCAACAATGCTTAATTCGATTTCACAGAACATGAGAAAAACTATTGCTTACCACTGCGCTAATTGGAGTAAATGTGTCCTGTCCTTTAGCCAAAGCCCATGGAAGACCAGCAGACTACAAATATATCATATAATAAGTATAAGTAAATACAAGGTAGATAGAAGTTTTATGTCAAGTCATTGTGCTTACTTCTAAGATTATACAAAGAGTTCTGTTGAGAAAGGGTGTGTTTTCAAAGTTTAGGGACCTAAAATGCGTTTTCAAAGTTTATGGACTTAAATGGCATTCCTTGACAAGTTTAGGGGCCGCTCATACATTAAACTCTTATGGAAATATGAAACATATACGTACTGGATCATTGAGGTCTTGCTGCATTTTTTCTAATAGACATGATATGTCATATTAGAAAACAAATGACTTATAAAACTATGAGACTGGTTTGCTCCTGAATATGTTTCAGGAATCACCAGGATAACATTTGCCGGTTAAGAAAAAAATACTCTAACAAAAAAGAAAGCACACAGTTACTATATGTAGTAATACCTACCTTAGCAGCAACTTGAATTTCTTTTGCTGTCATGTCCAAAGCAAGTGCATAACCTAGAAATTGTTGTTTCAATGTTAGTAAAGCATGCATGCCACAGTTGACATACAGAACTATTATAGTATACTACTCCATTTGTTTTGAAATACTAAATATCATAGGAATTGTAGAACATAATGTAAAGCAAATGGTCCATGTACGTACCCTTCCTTAATTATAGGGATTACTATTTTTGGATTGGTGAAGACATTACTAATAGGTACCCCTATAATTAGGGACAAGTTTTTTTTAATGCTTGGATACCTTATATTTCAGTATGGAGGTATTTATTACAGTTTTGTCACTATATGGCAGCTAACACAGAGATCTTGGTTTTATGGAATGGTGTCACCGAAAAGTTTACTAATCAATGTGTTTGTATTTTACATTTTTTCATAGACCATGACTATTATTACCTTTATCGTAATTGTGTCATCAGGTATGCTTGTGGATGTACTTTTTATTGAATATTCTATACTCTCCGTTCTAGACCTGAGAATTTTTTGGGCCAAGACCAAAAACAAAGTTTGGTTCGTTTTGGGCTAAACAATTTGTGCCCATGACCATCATATGGACTGTGTCAAGTCATCAGTTTGTGGTTAGACCTGGGTTGTGTCACTCATCGTTACTCAAGTTGCCTTCACTTGCTGTCATGTGTTACATCTGAGTGCTACATCCATTTAAGAGTGCTCTATATTGCTCTTGTATAATTTTGTCCACTATAGGTTAGAAATACCATGTGACCCAATAATATGGTTGTAATGTATTGTCCGGACATAGTCAGGTATCTGTCAAATGCAATGTTGTGGTTGATACAGTTACCTGTCCAGTAGAAAGATGTCATTCATTGTTCTTTATAATTTGGCTACTTGTTGGTAAATTTACTGCTGCCTTCGCACTATGGCCAAGTTAGAATTTCCCCTGAAGGCCTGAAGTTTTCACTTGACTGTCCTGGTGATCGCAACCCTTCATTTGCTTTCGTGCCTTTTTTGTGGCTGGTGTATGCATTTTGCATGGGCGTCTTCACCTTTCCAGGAGTTGAGGTGCATGATCCCAACAATATGGCGAGATTCACTTTGGTCCCTCTAACTCTTTTTTGCCTTTTGAACTAGAAGGGTCATGCTTTAGTTAAAAGGCTTTGCATGTGTGGATGTTCTAGTTCTGGGCATATATGGATTCTTTTTCATCTCTTGCTAATTTTACTGTAGTTCAGCTTGTAGTGATCGTTCTTTCTTTTTTGAATATGTACTCATCATCTTTAGTCTACTGTTTGCTATTAGTGATATTTGTTACAATACAAGAGCATATATAATGCAGATGCAAAAAAAACATATATTTTAGATAGCATATGTGAAGTTTTTAGTCCAAATGAGTCATTTGCTTCTCACTTGTCTAAACTGAGCCTTAAGCTATCGAAGATGGCACAATAGGGCATAGCAGATCATGTGTCTTTGCTTCTCTGGTACCTAGGTCGATGTGAGTATTAGACAGCACAGATGCATTCTATTAGTAAATTTTATCTAGCTAAGCCTATGACCTGGATAGTGGCTGTTAGTACTATTAAATTTTATCTAGCTGTCAGTACTATTAAATTTCTAAAAACTGGATAGTGGTCATTTCAGCTAAGTGTCAGTGCTCATTTTAGTTAAGTTTCAGTGCTCATTTTAGTTAATTTTCAGTGCTCATTTCAATTCAGTTTTAGTGCTCATTTCAGTTCAGTTTTAGCGCTCATTTCAGTTCAGTTTTAGTGCTCATTTTAGTTTCAATTTCAGTGCTATTTTCTGGATGTGAACTACTTGATGATGTGATCTACCTAATGTTGTGATCTACCTGGTACCTGAATGCTGTTGGCTGGCTGTAATCGGGCTTGCTGGCTGCTGGCTGCTGGCTCCTACTACTACTCTACTTATTAGGCAGTATCAGGCTTGCTGGCTGCTGGCTGCTGGCTGGTACCAGTGGCTGTTGGCTGCTGGTTGGTCTCCTACAACTCCTATTACTACTACTTGCTACTCCTACTACTACTCTATTACTATACTCTCCTCTACTCCACTCTACTCCTCTCCTCTCCTAAGCAGCTTTTGCTACTTCTACTACTACTCTACTACTTCCCTAATACTACTGTTTACTACTTCTACTTCTGTCTTCTATCTGCTGGCTGGTCTCTTACAACTCCTATTACTACTACTTGCTACTCCTACTACTACTCTACTACTATAATATCCTCTACTCCACTCTACTCCTCTCCTCTCCTAAGCAGCTTTTGCTACTTCTACTACTACTCTACTACTTCCCTAATACTACTGTTTACTACTTCTACTTCTGTCTTCTATCAACTACTTGTACTTCTGTCAACTAATTCTACTACTTTCCTACTACTACTGTCTACTACTTCTGATTGTCCAATCTGCCTATTAGGTTCAGAAGATATTAAGCATATGATGTTCATGTGTGATCGAGCAAAGTCAGTATGGTAGCTGTTGCTTTTTTGGGAAGCAGCACCTGCTTTTTTTTGCCAAATCTTCCCTCTCCTCTATTTTTGCTGCATTTCCTATCCTCTATGTTTGGGAAGCAGCAGCTGTTTTTTTTACACCTTTTCCTCTCTATGTTTGTTAAGCAGCTGTTGCTTTTTTTTGCCAAATCTCCCCTCTCCTCTCCTCTCCTTTGTTTTGCCAATGATAAAATTGTCCAAGTCCATACATTATATGGAATATGAGCTGATGATCAAGAACCTATGAGGAACTTGGCATCATTAGCAGCCGCCCCTACATTACCTTCTTCTCTCTTCTCTGTTATGATGCCTTGATGGTCTAAGTTCAAGATCAAATGATGATTGACATGTTTCTGAGGCCTCTACCACTGCTACTTCTCGTTTTTTATATTGTTGTTTTATAGGACTACTTTGGTTTATAGACCTTTTTTATTTATTATACCTTCTCACGTACCTAAAGCACACTTTCTTGCATCTTTTAGAACAAAACGCGAAATAATGTCGCGGACAACAGACAGTGTAGCTCGATGCCCCGAGCATGATGAGCAGCCAACCCTTGAGGAGCAAGCACTAGAGGATCAGCTTACTTAGGAACAGTTCGATAACAAGGTAGAAAAGGATCTAGAAGTGATGCTTACTCAGGAGGAGTGTGACGAGGAGGAAGGCCCCGAAGGAGAGGCTGCTGAAGGTGAAGAAGAAGAGGATGATGAGTCAGAAGAGGGATATGAAAGTCCCGAGGATCCTTTCCCACCTGAAGCAAGAAGGAGGCCAACGGAGGAAGATTTGGACAAGGATTTTGACCCGAACGAGGAGGTAGGGAAGAAACCTTAGCATGTAAATTTTGCTAAAGCTTTGGTTGTGTTACCTCTGCTAACACTTTGACCTGTCCTATATATAGGTTCCTCCTGAAACTCAGAAAAGACGACGTCGACGTCCGCGACATCTCGCTGGACAAGACGGAGTAGAGGAAAGGAGAGCAGAGGCAACAACCACAGAGAGGGATCACAATGGCTCTGCTCAACAAACTCAAGACACAATCACGACTACCAAGCCTAAGAGGAAACGAGGGGATAGAAAAGGAAATCTATATCCAGATAAGGCTTGCTATGTGATAACAGAGGTTGGGCTAGTAGAGGAGATCCTTGAGCCGAAGGAATTAAGAGGACGATTCCGTAATGCGATCGGGGCCCTAGTAAGAGATAAATTGAACCCAGCAATCCCTAACTGGAAAGAGGTACCAGAGAACATAAAGAATGCACTGTGGGATAGGCATCTGAAGGTCAATTTTAGATTTCTGGAGGGTAAGCATGAATTGGTAAAAAAATGCTATCAGGATGATGGGAGAGTCATTTCGACGTTGGAGGTCGGAGCTCAACACGAAGTATATCCAAAAGGGGTTAACTCCCTTCAACGAGTTCGGCAAAATAACTCCTAGTCAATGGGAGGAGCTCGTGGCTCAGAAGACTTTAGCGGAGGCATTGGAGCTCAGTGCCCGTAACACCGAGCTGGCGAAGAGGAATAAACACCACCATCATCTAGGCCCCGGTGGCTACTATGCCAAGGAAGAGCAATTTAGGAAGATGGATGAAGAGGCCGCAGCTGCTGGGAATATCGATGTGACGAACTTGAAGGTAAGCTCAAGGAACTGGATATATGCGAGGAGTACAGAACCATCCGACAGTAATCTTAAGTTTGATAAGCCAGAGACCCAAGAGGCAGTATCAAGGATACTGAAATATGCTGAAGACAAAGAGACGGGCTCATTCAATCCTTCTAGAGAGAGGGACGAGCTTAGCCTTAGCTTGGGAAATAAGGAGCACATAGGCCGCACCAGGGGGCTAGGGAAAAGGATGACCTGGAAGCAAGGATTCGAAGAGGATAGGCACATGTACAAGAAACATGGCCGAGACTGGGAGACTAGTCTTGAGCTCCAAGTGAAGGCTCTAGTTGCGAAGGCACTAGAGGAGCAAGAAATATCTACAGAGCCACGTATATTAGTGACGCCGCTAGGAGAACTGGCATTAGTTGGCAGCCCTCCGAAAGTTCCTAGCAGCCAAGGTTCCACTGCAGCCACAACCCCAGTCGATCTCATACGGGAACCTACTAGTTGCACCTTGGTGTTTCTTAGCGGCCGGCAGAACACTGTGATGGAGGTGGCAACGGGTGTGGCACATCCTCGCGGTGGCTTACACCACAATAATAAGATACCGTCGGAATACACTAGGGTCGAGGTGCATACAATGAAGCCCGAGTTCATGCAGTGGAGGATAGACTACGCAACTCCCGAGGGGCTGGTGTTACTCGGAGACGTTATGGGGTAGTTCATCCTCTGGCACAAACGGGACATTATATTGACTGCTTCTTCGCCGCCTCTCCCTCTCCCAAATTTGGAGCGAGTTGTTGAGGACGGGGAGATATTTTCACCGTCTCGTGACCCCCACATTCTTGAGATGCCACATTCTTCCCCGCCTCCTATCGAGCATGTGCCTGATGAGATGCCACAACCTTCTCCAGCTCGTACCGGGCAAGTGCATCATGAGATGCCACAGTCTTCTCAACAAGCACAACCGATACATGAACAACGAGTGTCTCCTGAAGAAGGTGATGCACAAGAAGATGAGGACGTGCCTGAATGGGAACTCTGAAAGAAGATTCCAATCAACATAAGGCCAGTTTATGTTCCGATCAAAGACGTCTCGTCGGTGTCCAAGTGGTATTCCCATGATCAGTTCAAGCCTGAAAACCAAGTTAAAAAAGTCCCATCACAGGGTTCTGAGGAGGTCGTCAGTAGCAAACTCCACCAAATTGCAAAGCAGTATCCAAATGTTGATGCCATCGAATGGTCAAAGGATTGCCTGAAAAATATGAAAGAGGCAAGCCCTTCCTACCAAACCGGGACATCCAGCGCCTACCACTTGGAATGAGAAGGTTCCATGATTGGTACTTGCGTGTTCTCCCAACGAGCATAGATATCATACAAGCATGCTTTCCCACCGGCACATTTGGAAGCCCAGCCGGGAAAATTGTCTTTGACTACAATGACATGCACACATGCTTTCACCTGGGAGAAATGGAGATGAATCTAATTCGCACGTGGTGCCTATAAGTCCTTGTCCTCCCGATATGATATGAATATAATCTTTGAATTATGTTGTAACTAACCCACGCCGTGATTTGTAGAATGCAAGTGCACATTGTCAAACAAATGCCAAGTGTGAAAGCCGGGTATGTAGACCCTCAAGCTATAGCCCAAACAAATTTTAATTACCCTAAACGGTGGACACTGGATGCCAAAGAGCTAGCAGCTGCAAAGACTCTTTGGGAGAAAGAGCGCATCCGTAGTGCGAAGCTAAGGGAAGAGTCCCTTAAGGTTGCGGCATACATTGCCTTGGCTTTCAAAAATCTCCAACACCACTCTACTATATGGCTACCATACAACTTCGAGTAAGCTCAACTCTATACTTAAAGCTTTGTTCGATATATTTCATTCGATGCAAAAGGGCTTATCTAGTTCTATGATTAAATCCATGCAGCAACCACTGGATTTGTATAGCCGTCGATGTCGGGAGGAGCATGACATGGGTCTTTGATTCATTAGATAAGGACATGGTGACATACAAAGACTTCATATCGATTCTCAAGATGTATACATATCGACAATCCTCATTAGCTTATATGTTTGTATACATACTTGTAACGTTCACTTTTGGATACTAACAAGTTGTATTTGCTAAAATAATTTGAACAGGGTATTTAGGTTCTATGTCACTAATCATCATGGAAGGCATGATCCAGCAAGGAAGGAAAAGCTGGCTATAAAAACACTATGTGCGGTAAGTGTAACTTACTTCTTCAGTACTCCGTTACATGGCTGTCAAAAGCATTACTAAACATTTTCATATGCAAAACACACAGTGCCCCAAGCAGAAGCCTGGGAGTGTACATTGTGGATACTATATATGTTCTATGATGGGTAACACCGGTGCCTACAGGAGACACCCCTTAAGGGTAAGTTTGAACCTCTTCACCCATAGTATAAAAACTTCGTAAATGGTATAAAATACTAAACCGAAACTTGTTTTCTTGTAGTGGAGAGAAGAGAAAGGAATGAAAAGAGACCCATACAAGGATGACCAACTCTTAGAGCTCGTAGGCGACCTTTGCAACTCCATATTGGACCAGATTGTACACGTCAGAGGCGCCTACCATGACCGAGAGTCTGAGTTAGGTACAAATCCTCAGTACCAACACCTTCATGAGACAGAAAGGCTAGATCTAGGACGTTGATAACAATGTGTATGGAATTTGTATATTTAATGATGGATTTTATATATTCATGTGAATTGGACTTGTAATTGTAGTTTATAGAATACTCTTATGTTTGTAGTCGCGATCGCGGGGTGTTCGGCAACGCGAACGCTGGTCACGGGGCGTTCGGCAACGCGAACGCGGTTCGGAACGTTGGTTGTGGGACGTTCGGCAAAGCGATTTTGAATTGAAAAAGCGATTTTTTTGCGGAAAAACGTACTGTAGGGGCGGTTCTAGATTGAACCGCCCCTACAAATACCCGTTGGTACGGGCGGCTGGTACTACAGCCGCCCCTACAAATCGATTTGTAGGGGCGGCTGGTGTTTCCAGCCGCCCCTACAAATAGATTTTTAGGGGCGGCTGGTAATAAGAGCCGCCCCTACAAATGCATAATTTGTAGAGACTCTTACGTAGGGGCGGCTGGGTAAACCGCCCCTACAAATGGTCTACAACCGCCCCTACAAATACTTTTTGACGTAGTGTGAGGTCCCATGGGTCAAGGATGTCATGCGGGACGTTCGGGCTAGAGAACAATGTATGTGAAGATAAGACGATCACTCCGTGAGACCTACACGGGAGATGTATGGACTACGGCGTGATGATGATTGGTAGTTATGACACGTGGGCATGGGAGATGTGCATGGATACGTGAATAGCTGCAGATGTGCGAGATGGTGCATCTGCAAGGTGCAAGGTTCTGGTAGACGTGCAGGTCGGCACGTAGCTGGTTTGGATGATGAGTCCAAGTCGTATTGGCCTGGTGCATACGTGGTGATGCATGCATATGGGTCATGCTCCTTGTGCTGGACGGGCTTGGTCAAGTGCTGTTTAGAACAAGAGGAGGCCGAGCTTTGGTTCGACCAGGACATGGCAAGGAGAGGCGATCCACAAGCGTCGGTGGTTTGCTGCCTTGCTGTGGACGTGATGGAGTCCAGTCCTGTTGCGTTACGTGACTGAGAAAAGGCCTGGTCGATGCGTTGGCCACTGGCCAGGATATAAAAGGAGGACGTCCGAGCCGGTAGAGGTAGCGCTGCAGAGGACGTTGTTTTGTGTGTGCGCGACGTGCGACGGCAGGAGAAGAGAGGCAGCGCACGACAGGAGGTCGTGGCATCTGTTTTTAAGGTTTGGGAACACGTGGTGAGCTTTGTAAGGATGCTTGTGTAATGCAATTTGTGAACACATCTATGCAATAAAGACCAAGGTTTGATAATTGATGAGTCGGTAATCTCGTTCATCCGCTTCTGTCTTTGCTCATCGTTTTGCATGCCTAGCTATTGATTTTAGATTGATTTCTTATTCTCAATCATAGACCTATTTTGATCCATCTAAAATCGTGCTAAGGCATCAAGCTTGTGATCTAAGAAGTCTCGTTGATTAATCTTTCATAGATTTTGCATAATCACGAAATTAGTGCTTGATCAATAATTCTCGTCACCCGATTGACTTGATTCTAGTTGGGTTAGTTCTAGAATTTCATCTACTTTGATCTGTAAAATTTCGAGGTCAGTTGGAGCTTCCTTTTTGGTCGAGATTATTTTTTGTGGAGATGTAGTATTCTATCTAGAATTGAAAATGAGGCTCAATTAGGTTTTGTGAGTAGGGGGAAGTTTTAAAATTAGTTTTTGGCTTTCACAATCATTCACCCCCCTCTGATTGGCTATCTTTAAGTGAATTGATCCTACAGGAAGCCAACCTGATGACAAGCCACTGAAAATCTGAAGACTCTATCATCCAACTGCACCACTCTGAAAGCTCTAGGGAAACCACCAATGACAGTTTGGAGAAGATTCTCAATCAGAAGAACATTGAGACGAAATTTACAACGTCCCACCGAGAGAACAAGGAAGAAATCCTTAGCTGATGAAGAGGGATCACCAGTGACCGGCGAGCCATATCGACGAAGGATCTTAGCCTCAACCACCCAGCCAGGGCAAGTGTTAAAAGCGGGGACAGACATGATCGTCAGGCACTAGCAGGAACGCCATGGACAGAACTCTTCATCTCTCCGAGTTAGCCAGATCATCTTAAGATTGTCTATTGGCTTAGTTTTTCAAAGCCGTTCATAGGGGTAGGTTATGCTCACATGGGTGTATAGGTGTGAGTGGCTGAGTGCGTGCAGTAGAAGACCAAACGATCGAATGGAGCCTGACCCAACGATCGAATGGAGCCTGGGCGAACCTCATGGAGACGGTAAGATTACGTATTTTTAAGCTTGCCGCAGAGCATGATGTGAGAAATACCTTAGTGTGCGCCGGCACCGGAGCCCGGGCGAGCAACCAGCTGGGTCGCCGTGCCCGGGATTCGCCAGTGAGTGCGCGTGTATGTATGCGAGCATCTATGCCTGTAATGCACTTGACAAAGAAAAGTAGAGATGATCTACATGCCAGCAAAACTCTCAACCATTTTAGTGTATATTTCCTTTCTGACTTTGTTTCAAAGTTCTCTCTAGTAGTGGATTATAAAATTATGTACTTTCACAAATTTTAAGAGACATGGGTGGTTCATATTTCTTTGCCTGAGAAGAGAAATTATTCAATTAACCATTCCATTATCAAAAGTTTGGAGATTATATTCCCCTTCCAAAGACTTCAATTTCTGTCTCTTTTCCTATTGCAAGAGTAGGACATTTTTCCGTTCTAGATTGACACATAGGAAAGTTGCAAAAATGAGCAGAAAATTATTTAAAAAAAAGTCAACTAACCCTTACTAGGCTGATAAGGCCAAGATGCTCTTATAAAAGAAGGGGACAAGTGAGAAGTGCGACACCAGGATGGTCATAAATCTTCAAAGCAGCAAGAGTCCACGATCAACAAAAACTCTTGTACAACAAGATTGCTGATACGCTACCACATGTTCATTGTCTTGCAGCGTTAGCTGATTGCATTAACCAACAAAGGTGATGCAATAATGTTTTTTAATCGATCATATTGCATTGTGAGGAGTTATTCTTGTATGCTTACCTACCGCTGCCAGTACCAGATACCACCATGTGGAGGACCTAACCACGGTATTATCAATATATAATGCAGGTCAAACTCAAATTGAGGGAACAAAATAACTTTAAACATAGTGGTGCATGACATTTGCCATCAGGGAGATGAATTCCTTCCCAGTGATACTATCCAAAGAGAATATGGAGATTTCCTTCAGATTGCGCGAATCACTGCACCTCTGGAGCTTTTCAGATTTCTCATAAATGGCAAATGCAGCTAGCACGTTCACCCCGTCTGAAAATGCACATGCCCTGGAGCCGCAACCTTAGCTGAATATGAATATATTCCGGCCGGTACCAATCTTATTTTCTCAACGATCGGTAATCAGTATCCAGGAAATAAAGCTGTGGACGTGGTAAACCGATATGCATTGAGTCGGCATCGGTGGAGCAGTCAGGTTCATCCTATGTATTCCCTTTCCTGCTATAAATACCGAGGTGTCAAGCGGTAGTGCCTCGCAGATCACCCACCGATAAGGAAGAAGAAGAAGAACAAGAAGAAGAGGGGCCTTGCATGGTGGCCAGAGCCTGCCTTTGGTAGCCAAGGATGACTTGCCTACATGGCCTTGCGAGTTCCGGTTGCATAGCCAGTTCAGCTGGGTTTGTGGGCGGTCACCTTGGCTAGCCTGACTGGCTCTTGCCTGTCATGGAAGGCCTCTTCTTCTCTGCCGTCACTCTCTCATGATACTGTCTGGCCTGTATGTGCTTCATTTATTTTGCCAGGTATGGCTGTTCATGGTGATTCTGATTCATATGTAATGCTGCAATGCTAATCTTGTCACGTATATTCTTAATTTTTTTGCTGCTATCTGTGCCGGCCTGCAGCCTGCTTGCAGATTGTTCAGAAATAATGTATATATATTGAACATTCTGTAGCTTGTCCTGCATGTGTGATTTTACTCGCTTTTGTAATATTGGTTGATGAGTATTTTGTTGTGCCAGTGGTTAATTATATATAATTGGATCAAATGGAATATGTGGCAAACTAATATGCAGTAAAATAGTTGGAGACATTTCTGCAACTCACTTTTGTAAAAATGCAATGGGTCAAATTTGCCAATTCATGTTAAAATCTTCCAACAAAGATGCATGTATATAAGTGTGGATTTAGTTAGTTGGTAAAGCTATATAAATGTCTCCAATTAAGACTAGTAAAGTGAGCATTATTAGTCAGAACCTGTTGATGATAGACGGAGACATATATACATGTGGACCTTAGGGTCTGGAACTACTACTGTGCCTCCTTTAATTATAGCAGTACGTAGCAGCAGCTAATGATGACTGGGTAATATAACAAGGCTGAGCCTTGACTCCCTTGAGGCATGCAAATCCTGAACTTGGCTTGTGGATGTGTTGTATGTCTTGGAAATGTTTGCTAGCTAGATTCTAGATATATAGTACCAAATGGAGCCGTATGGTCCTTGACTTGGACTTGAGAGCTCCATGTGTACGTACGTTTCGCATCAAATATTGTGGCACCACGCACTTAGCCAGACAATCAGCCTGGATAAGACAGGAATCAGATCCGCATGCACGTACACAACGTACTAGCTAGCTATAAGCACACACGACACACTCTGATTGTGATGGAAGAACGACAACGCGCACACACATGCGTCGCGCGCAACGGCGCAAGTAGAAATGGAACTCAACAAGAAGAATAGCGAACTCAACGGGCTCAGATAGGGAGAGTCGTCAGCTGCAGCCTGCAGGTCGACCAAGCTGAGGTGGTAGCTAGAGGTGTATGCACATTGTCAGTGTAACAAGTAGCCGACATTTAGCGGCATGATTCTCCTTAGGCTAAGACTTAGCTATAGCGGGCTTAAAGATCTAAACTGAACGTAGGTACAAATAACAATGTACTACCTAAAACAGCTATATATGGCCGGCTATAGCGGCACCTATAGCTAGCTATTTGTCACCTGGAGGAGGCCCTGTTGAGCATGGGTAAGACGATCGAGTAAAGACGACGATGGACCCAGCTATGATGCCTTCGGTCCCATTCGACAAGAGCCGCAACCTTAGCTGAATATGAATATATTCCGGCCAGTACCAATCTTATTTTATCAACGATCGGTAATCAGTATCCAGGAAATAAAGCTGAGGACGTGGTAAACCGATATGCATTGAGTCGGCATCGATCGGTGGAGCAGTCTGGATCACCCACCAATAAGGAAGAAGAAGAACAAGAACAAGAAGAAGAGGGGCCTTGCATGGTGGCCAGAGCCTGCCTTTGGTAGCCGTAGCCAAGGATGACTTGCCTACATGGCCTTGGGAGTTCCGGTTGCATGGCCAGTTCAGCTGGGTTTGTGGGCGGTCACCTTGGCTAGCCTGAGTGGCTCTTGCCTGTCATGGAAGGCCTCTTCTTCTCTGCCGTCACTCTCTCATGATACGTACTACTGTCTGGCCTGTGCTTCATTTGTTTTGGCAGGTATGGTTGTTCATTTTGGTGATTCTGATTCATATCCAATGCTGCAATGCTAATATTGTTATGTATTTTCTTAATTATTTTGCTGCTATCTGTGCCTGCTTGCAGATTGTTCAGAAATGCATGTGTTGGACATTCATCAGCTTGTCCTGCCTGCATGTGTGATTCTACTCACTTTTCCCACTTCTGTAATAATATTATTGGTTGTGTATTTTGTTATGCCAGAGGTTTGCATGCATGTTAGGTAGGATCAAATGTGCCATTTCATTTTAAAATCTCCCAACAAAGATGCATATATATATGTGGATTTAGTTAGTTTGCAAAGCTATATAAATGTCTCCAATTAAGACTAGTAAAATGAGCATTATTAGTCAGAACCTGTTGATGGTAGACGGAGACATATATACATGTGGACCTTAGGGTTAGGAACTACTACTGTGCCTCCTTTAATTATAGCAGTAGCAGTAACAGTAGCAGCAGCTAATGATGACTGGGTAATAACAACAAGGTTGAGCCCTGAGGCATGCAAATCCTGAACTTGGCTTGCGGATGTGTTGTATGTATGTCTTCCAAAGACATCTATCTCCTCTTGGAAATGTTTGCTAGCTACATTCTAGACAGTATCAAATGGAGCCTCCGTATGGTCCTTGACTTAGCTCCATTTTCTGCATCGCATCATATATTACAATATAAAGTTAGATATATCCACACAAATATTGTGGCACGCACTCAGCCAGACAATCAACCAGGATAAGGCAGGAATCTGATCCGCATGCACGTACACAACGTACTAGCTAGCAGCTGACACTCTGATGAAAGTGCAGCCTGCAGGTCGACCAAGCAGAGGTGGTAGCTAGAGGTGTATGCGCATCGTCAGTGTAACAAGTAGCCGACTGGCGACTATGGACATTTAGCGACATTATTCTCCTGTGACTAAGACTTAGCTATAGCGGGATAAAAGATCTAACCTGAACATGAGTACAGGTATGTACTACCTAAAACAACTATATATGGCCGGCTATTTGTCACCTGGAGGAGGCCCGTTGAGCAGGGGTAAAACGAAGGGCGACGATGTCGTGAAAAGAGAGGTTAGCGCGCCACCAAAATTGGAGGAAGTGAGATGGACAGGGATGTAAGTAGTATGTCACACCATGGCTAAACTTACTGCCATGGAGGAAGGAGATTGAGAGAAGAAAATGGTGAGGTGCTCCTTCCTTTCTAAATTATAGGCTGTCTTGGTGTATAGCATGATCTATGTTTCTAGAAAAGCAAAAGCAACCTATATTTTAGAATGGAGGAAGTAGAAAACACACATGGACCGTTGGATCCCAATCTTGTGGCTAAAAAAATTCAGGTGCTAATAGCCCATAAAGCATTTGAGTAACATGTACAAAAAACCATCAGCAACGGTTCTAAACCATTTTTAGACACGGTTTTTGGAATCGATGGTGCTCAAGCAAATGTACAAATTGGCTCGAGCACCATTGATTCTAGAACTTACTGTTAAGCAAGTGTACTGATTTCAACACCATCAATTTTGGAATAATAGACCCTCTCCATTCCCTCATCTCCCTCGTTCTACAGAAACTAGAACAGAAAAGAGGAGAGGAGAGCAAGAAGAGAAGAAAGGAAGAAGGAAGAGAAAGGAGCAGGAGGAGGAGGTCACACCCCTATGGTCGGAGGATGTCGCCGGCAACATGGTGCACCACCCTCACGCCATCAACCTCGTCAGAGTTGGAGGAGAAGGCCACCCCCAAGCTTCATCTTCTTCCTCGAGCACCCACGTAGGCCCCAACTCGATCTCCCCAAGCTTCCAGCTGCTGCACATGGAGCATCCCCAGACATGGTGAGCTAGTCATACAAGACGCTTCATCAAATCTCTAGTCTCGGGCATCAAATTGACAACATTTGTTCAAGTCATGACTTAGCACATGTGCTTGTATTTTTTCAAAATTTACTTTAAAATTTAATGCCGATATTCTTTTTGTTAATAGGTGACGTGTCTATTGACAGCAGCCATCTTCGATGACTTTGTCAGCTTCAAGATATGTCAGACTCAGTTTTTGAGAGAAGTTTATAGAGATAGAGCTTGCGTACGTATATTCATAGGGGCGAGCATATGTGTTTTTGCGAGTAGGGTGGCCTGTTACTTCTGATTAAAGCCATTGTTTGGCTAGTTTATTTGATGCTTAGCAGTTGATTTTGAACTTTTGTTTTAATATATGGGACTTGTATTGATGTTAATATTGAATTCATGCCATTTGACTCATTTGTTCCTGCCACAATGAAGATGAAAAAGTTGTTTTTATCTCTAGCTGTTGCGGCTGGTTGCAGCCGCTGCTGGCTATTGGTGTGACTGCTGCACCCACAGTGCAGCTGCACCCGTTTTACTGAACACTCCTGTATTTGTACCGTGTAATTCTCTTATTTCTTTTAGGCTAGGAGGTGTGTTGGGTAATTGTGTTTAATTTATATACTACCTCCGTCTCAAAATAAAAGTACATGTACAATTTAAATTTTGTCCTAAATTAAAGTATATATAGGGTATCACATATACTCCTATAATAGTAGTACAGCAGCAGTAACATGTTCACCAGCGCCAACGCGTGGGATGAGGGAAATAAGAAAGGAATTTATCAAAAAAACGGAAAACATCAATGGAGGGGCCTTCCGCAAGACCGCACCTGCATTGTTGCCACTGCACTAGTGCTAGTCCACTCACTCCCCTTCCCTTCCCCACCCCCCACCCCCCACACACCCCACACACACACACACTACACCTACGAGTTTGATCCTTCCTGTTCCAACCAGAGCAGTTCTCATATGTGTCCATGGCTAGAGGCAGCAGAATCTGTCGTCATAGGCCCTCATTGGGGTGAGCGCATGCGGCGGACGAGCACCCTCAGCGACAACTGTGACGGAGGCTCGATGAGAAGAGCGAGTGTAGTAGTGGCTGCTCCACACGAAAAAACGAGCATGCCTCAACTGCATGCATGTGTTCGTTGTCGTGGAGGCCGGTGTGGCCACATCACGTCATGGAGGGTGTAGGCCGGCCAAAGGGATAGCCCCGTTGCCACCGCTGCCCACTACCACGTCGCCTCTATTGAACTCCTCCGCCACCTCTCCAACGTCCTCAGCCCAGGCACCTCCGTCCACTCCCACACTAGTGGTACCATGGAGGAGGAGGTGCAGAAGGGCTACGACGCATGGAGACGCAGGGATGGCGGTGTTGATGCGACTTCTATGGAGGAGAAGGCGGAGATGTGGCATCTCATGGAGACGATGATGCAGTGTGAGCATTGGGAAGGGGAGAAAGATGGACCAACAAGATTGGGTTAGGTGTGGGTCCTTAGTGTTTACCGGGGTATGGGTATATTAATTTGTCATATGTTATTGATTTCCGTTCTCCATCCTAGAATCGGGGTATGTTTGAATTAGTGGGCTGGCCATCTTGCCTGGACACATCCAGCCCTAGGCCAACAAAAATGGACACCTGGGATTGCTGCTTGGGTCAGACAGCTTTCCCAAGGTCCAATCCAAACAAGCCCTCATAGTTTATAGTTTATTTTGAATGGAGTGAGTAAGTGGTTGTGTTCACTTGTTATATATGGTGGGAGTTGCGATTATCTTGTAGCCTTTAGTATGTCTCCCACTCTTTCTTCTAATAGTTTATTTTGAATGGAGGGAGTAAGTGGTTATGCTCACTTGTTATATGTGGTGGGAGTTGAGATTATCTTGTAACCTTTAGTATGTCTCCTACTATTTCGTCTAATAGTTTATTTTGAATGGAGGGAGCAAGTGGTTGTGTTCACTTGTATGTGGTGCAAGTTACGGTTACCTTGTAGCCTTTAGTATGTCTCTTACTCTTTCTTCTAATAAAAATATGGCAAATCTTTTATCGTTCTTTTGAACAAAATAGAAGATTTAATTACTACCATCTCTGTTCTAAGTTACAGGTTGTTTTGGCTTTTCTAGATACATAGCTTGTGTATGCACCTAAATATACTATATGTCTAGATATCTATCTCTAATAATAAAGAGGCAAAATTTCTGCCATGATTTTTTCTGCCTTTTGTGTTTGTGCAGTTCACGTTTGACCTTGGTTTGCGTCTCCTCTCTCCGCAAAATTTCTGTCACTATTTCCTCACCGCCGATCAGGCCGCCGCCAATAGGGTTCAGCTTGATATTGGGTGCCTCTGTTCGGTGGTTTCGGGGAAAGGATGAGAAAAAGAAATAGAAGGTAAGGAAGGGTTCCAGGTGGATAAGTGCAAGAAAGAAAAAAAAGGTGGGATGGTCTAAATTGAATTTGAGAAACTCAAGGATTCCATATGTAAAAATGTAGCCCACATGTTGGGCCTTTTGCTGCTGTGCTAGAATCGGGTGGTGTTGCATGTCAATGTCCGAAAAACGCCCTTAACTGAACATATGTTTCTTTTCCTAATTACATATCATATTTAGTTCATGGTTCTCGAAATTCAAATTCATATAGTTCGATGACAAGAAGCTCGAGACCGTAAAAGAAATATTTTCAGCTGCAATAATTTAAATGACATCGTGACTATAAGTGACATGTTCGCTTGGCTGATAAGCCATGGCTGAAAGTATTATTGGCTGATTTATTGTGAGAGAAAAATATTGTTCGTTGTCTGAAAAAGTATAACTTATAAGCCAAGCGAACAGGGCGAAAAACTTTGCTTGAGACCGTCCAAACTAAAAGGCCTTCAAGTAAGATGTGCGATGGTCCTTTTCGTAATTCTTGCATAGCATGAACGACAAGATTCATGTTCCATGAAAAAAAAATCTTTCTCAAATATTAACTTTGTGCCATATTTACTTTTTGCAATATATTAGAGTTGAGTCACATATTTGAGAAAAATTATGATCCCACTGCTTAGTTAATAGATTAATAGATCATAAGTTTGCTATGTCTTTTCCTAGCCTAACACTCATGATGTTGGCCATTCTATTGGTGAGGCTCACTTAGGAATTGATCCGATAGCCTCCTCGCACTTCTATGTGATTGAGTATGTGGATGTCGACGGTTTGAGCACATGTGTGGAGATCTACTCATCTAAAACTGTAGCATGGATCTATAAGGAATTTGAATGGGGTCAGGATACTGATGTGACAACCAAGTGTGTATCTTAACGGTTGTCTGCACATTATGGGGCACTCTTGGGAGTACTCTATGATACTTGTTATGGATATGGAGGGAAACACATGGAGAAAAATTGATAGGCCTAGTGGTCTTCAACACTACATGCATCAAGCTCAGGATCACTTGTGTATATGTACTATTGTTGGTCCCAATGATTCCAAGCTTTCAATCTGGATCCTTGAAGACTATGGTACTAATAATTGGACATTGAAGCATACGGTCAGCACGCAGATCCTGTTTAGAAGCATTAATATTAGATTTGGTTTTGTGGATTGGGTTGCCGAGTACATAGTGATTACAGTTCACCCAGAATGGAATATGATTTTCTTTGATGGGGAGGATGGAACAATCATCACATATGACATGGACCGCAGAAGAGTTCATGTCATCCCTGCCCATGTCTTTCAGTATGTTAGACGTAGCGTTAAAAAAGAGTTTAACTGTAGACCATTCTATCTTCCTTATGTTCCCTTGTTCTTGGAATCATTAGCAGAGCAGTAAATAAAGCTGCATTTGATGTATCTCTCTGTCATGCATTTTAAATAGACCAATGTTGTTCGTTTGTCTATGGACATGTTAATTTTCTCAATGATGGAAGTTGTCATTATTTCAGCTAAACTAGTGTGCCATCT
The DNA here is from genome assembly GCF_019320115.1 of Miscanthus floridulus. Classification (NCBI taxonomy): domain Eukaryota; kingdom Viridiplantae; phylum Streptophyta; class Magnoliopsida; order Poales; family Poaceae; genus Miscanthus; species Miscanthus floridulus. The sequence goes on from NC_089591.1 coordinate 35,428,272, forward strand.
TTGTTTTGTTTGCAAATTGAATTATTTATTTGGTGCACACATGCGTTACGGTGGTGTTACAATAATATTTCAACACCAATGGCTCCTTTGCTTATCTTTTAATAGAGGGATGTGGTCGCATGTACTATCTTCTGCTTGGCTTTTAATTTAATTCCCCACAAAAAATGTGATGCGAGACTTGATCGAATGAACTCTATTATGCGATGAACATGGAATTAAACATCAATTCTCGGTGGTGTGACAGCTCCCGTCACCATTTCAAACGTTGACTCAGTGTTAGTAGCGCGAAGAGTACTATACTACAACACTTATATTGAATTATGGAGTAGTTTCCTAACTAATTCATAGTAGAACAATTATATATTGAATTACGGAGTACTGTAGTAGCACACTTATATTGAAGAGTACTATAATACAACACTTATACAGAAAATCAAAACCGAACTAATAATTCACTCTCGCATGTAAAGAGTGAATTAGTTTCCTATTTTAATTGCCTTTTCGAATTAAATAATTTCACGGCGAAGCCTACAGTCCTTGCAGCAAAATAGAGTCCTTTCTTCCTGTCCTTTTGGAACACCACAGTCGCCGCCTGCGCATGGAAGATCGGCGCGTACCTATGTCGGCGGCAGAGGCAGCCACTTGTTGTGCCACCACATCATTTCATGGATTACTTTCGCGGCTGCCTTGCGGCATAGCCGACACCCCTTGTTGCTTAGCCACCTACTCATTGGTCCACCACTGCCACCCATGATTCTTCCTCGCCCTCGACCTATCTTATGTACCGCCTCGCAGTGTTCTCATCGCCAGCATCGCCATTGTGCCTATAAAGGAATATGGCAACTAGATAGGCCACCACATTGTGCCCACCATTGGCGGCGTGGGTGAGATAGTCCAGGCATGGGCGGGGGCTATGGTTTTCCATGAATACGGTTTATATCCTGGTGAGCAAGCAAGCCTCCAGGTTGTTGACTTGGGTCAGCCTAGCAAGGAGGGCAAAGTAGTTGACGAGGTCGTTCGATGACCTCGCCCCACATCTGCACCGACCCACTACCACGCGCCAACCGACGGCGAGGTCACCGTAAATGTCACGCATGGACGAGCACATTGCCCGTAGGCTACGAAGGTCGTCCATGGCCGCTCTGAGGTTGCAGCGAGGTGGTCGGCGCTCTCAATTTGCACCTCGACAAGGAGCACCATCAGCGACGTGGGGTGCCACCTCGCCGCCATGATTGTTGGTGTGATTGGAGGTATGGCAAGTGGACAGCGGCGAGCTAGAGGGCTAGAGAGGCGCAGTGGCATGACATACATTGATTAGGAGGAGTTTTTTTGTGAAATTTAATTTGATTGATTGAGGAGTTATTGTGACAAACTTGTTTCCCGGTTATTTAAAGAGTATCATCCGACCACGCAGTGCACTGTGCCACTTGATCTTGGATGTTGGACGTGATCTCGACGGCGTAGCCCACAACATCGTAGTTGGGTACGGCGTGTTCTTATGGGTGAATCGCACTCCTAATTGATGACCATTATGGCGGTTGTGTTTCCAATGTTTTTGAACGCTTTGGGTACACTGCTAGGCCAAGCAACGTGAAATACGTGCCTTGGGAACTCAATGCTGCTAAGCAAATTGTCGCCATTGAATGGACGAGTTGGGTACACAGTGAGGCAAATTGACGAGAAATATGCGCCTAGGGAAGTCGACACTGCCATGCAAATCGTCGCCATTGCTTCGTATAAGAAGGGGGTGCGGTGTGTTGCTTTCTACACTCTGAACTTGCAAAATTTTGTAGTTGATCTTTCTCTTTCTTTCTTCAACTATCTCCGCAAGCATGGCAGGCCATAGTGACTCCGAGATCAAAAACTCATATTCAGACAAGTCTAAATTCGAAGAGAAGGAGAGCGAGATCCTACTCGACCTCTCTAATGGAGGCGTCAGGTTTCGTGGTCGTGGCGAGGGCACTTTTGTGTGTCCTTTTTGCCACGGCAAGAAAGTGCCATCATGGAGTCTTCGCGAGTTGCTGTAGCACGCTAATGGGAAGTCTCGCAGAGGCGAGGGGATCTCTGGGCTAGAGCATAGTGCTTTGGTCAAGTATATCCTGAGCAATGATGCCATGGCCCGCGACTGCGAGCTTGGTGGAGTTAGGGACTACGGCAACAATCAGGCGGTGAAGGCTCATAGGGACAAGCGCCACGTGGCCAATAGGGTCGACAAGGAAGCATGCAAGGAGAAGGTACTAAAGAAATAATAACTCTGTGTGATGATGTTTTTTGTGATCAACCTTCTTTCAATTTTTTATAAGTTACTACATAGTTCCTATCACCAATCGAAACTAACTATATATATTTTAATTAACATAGAGGACCCCTACTCATGGGAAAGGGCCCCTACTACAAGCCTGGCAGAAGGGCCGATAGAGGGTCATCCGCATCCCGCTGAAGCTAGTCTTGTAGTAGGATTTTATTTTATGTACTGAATTTTTAGCGTAGAATATGTATGTTTTATTTACATGAAATATGAAATGTTCTTAACTTATGTTTTTTTGGGGATCTTCCTTATCTTTGCTGCGATGTTTATTTTGTGTGATGGGGAAGCAGTCTTCTACGACCGGTAGTATGATGGTAGCCCCCGAGCACCTTAGATTTCACAACCATATGTCACGTCCGTCGTTAGGTGATATTCGTAACACGCAACCACCACCACCGGTAGACTTCACCGTCGCTTCTAGATAGTCAGGATGGCACCGCTATCATCAATTTCCAAGCCCGCCCAAATCTCCCGCGTGTATTTACGAAATTTCGCTCAAATCTGCATTGCCACGGCCTCGACTTTAGCTTACAAAGACTGCTTCCCCACCTAGTCTGCCTTCTCCTCAGTGCTACTATTCCCCATCACTGCCGCTCACCGCCGACAATCTAGTGCTCCACGCCACGGCGCTGGTATGCCTCACTGCCCCGCATAGATCCATCGGTGACCAAGGTGGTACTCACTGCTGTGCCTGCTCAAGCTCACTGCTACAAGATCCAAATGCAAGGGTAATGCTTTCGCACTTCCCTTATCCATGTTTCTTGTATTTTTATTCTCCTCTTCACTCATGTAAGTAGGAAGCAAGCTTCCATCTGATTAGTGTGTGTCTGCCACTCCAGCAAATCCTTGTCAAGATGGAGGAGGTCCCCAACAAGATGAAGGGAGTGGGCATCCTAACAGACCATGTCTTGGTCCTCATCCTCCACCTCCTCACCGACCGCTCCATGTGTAGCTGCAAGTGTGTCTGCCGCTCTTGGAACCACCTCATCTCGGACATCGAGTACCAAAATGAGCTGCCCTAGATTGTTGCCGGATTCTTCTATCGCACCTGGAAAGGCAAACACCACTTCACCAGCATCACCGGTGAACACCCCTCCTTGTCCTTCTTGCCCTTCCCCATTCATGATGTCATCGTCTCAGATTGCTGCAGCGGTCTCATCCTCTGCTGGTGTTTTGGGTGTCGCTATGTTGTCTGCAATTCGGTGACTAACAAATAATTGCTACTGCCAGATAACCTCTGTTCTTGTGGCGAGGCTCGCTTGGGGTTTGATCCGATAGTCTCCTCGCACTTCCATGTGTTTGAATATGGGAAGATAAGGGAGGGTGAGTTCGTAGGTGTGAGCATCTACTCATCTAAGAGTGCAGCTTGGATCTTTAAAGAATCTGAATAGGGCGACGGTATTATAGTATCCACATATGCGAGAAGTGTGTTTCTTAATGGTTTTATGCACTGGCTTGAGTTCTTCCAGATCATTGTTGTTGATATAGACGGAAAGACATGGAGGAAAATATAGAAGCCACGTGGTGATGCAATCTCCATCCATAAAGCCTAGGGTTAGTTGTGTTTATGTACTGCTGATATTTACAATATGACTCAGCTTTCAATCTGGATCCTTGAAGACTATGGTAGTAATAGATGGACATTGAAGCATACGGTGACCACGCTGGAGATATTTGGACAGAACAATATTGAATTTGGTTACAAGGTTTGTGATGTGGAGTACAGAGTGATTCCAGTTCACCTTGAATGGAATTTGATTTTCCTTGTTGGGGAGGACAGAACACTTCTTGCATATGACATGAACCACAGAAAAGTTTATGTCCTCCCTACACGGGACATCCACTATCCTAGACCTACTTGGAGTCTATGTATCAACGGACCTCACTATCTTCCTTATGTCCCTTGTACATGGAGTCATTAGCAGAGCAGTAAAGGTGCATATGCTATATTTTGTTGTTAGGACATGTCTTTGTTTAGGTAGGGAGTTGTTTTGAGTCTATATATTGTCCAATTTTGGCTTGGTAACTAAACCAAGGGTATGTTAAATATTATTAATTATTAATTTTGTTGCTTTGCATTGTGCAGGTTTTGGAGTCTCGGTGCTTTTGAACGATTTTCCTACAATGGCTATGGGAGAAAGAAGAGGGGTTCCATCGTGCATTGGTTGCCAAGCTAGTCAAGGAGTGTCAATCTGAAGGAGTGGAGCACATCTACCTTATGTAAGTCTATAGGGAGCAGAACCTTTATTATGCTATATATGTACTGCTTGTGTTAATTCATCAGTTGACACAGTTGGTATGTTAGTGTCGAGCATTGTTATTATAACAAGTACTCTTCATTGTAGACATGATAAATGATGTGTAATGATTATATCTGTATGGTGTGTGTTCAGTAAGTTATTAAGGCCTAACTGAATTAGTAAATACATTGTGAAAATCGGAAGCAATTATGTCACCGTCGGAGGTACGGGCCGTTGGTTGTTTTGTCATCACCGCCGCTATTTGTCTGATGCGGCAGGGGTCAATAGTGTATCACCGCCAAATCGTTTAGTAACCTGACACCAACTAAAGGATCATCACGGGTAGATCGTACTACAATGCGATGGTGACGATGCCCTATGACCAAGCGGTTCATTCATTGAAGCGACGGTGATGTTCGCCTCGACACAGGCGGGTCATGCTCCAATGCGATGGAAACAAGAACCTGATCACGGATGGATCATAAGCCAACACGGCAGTGTTAGTGTACACCTACACAGGCGGGTCGGGCCTCAATGTGACGGAATAAGGATCTGATCACGGACAGATCATAAGCCATACGGCGGTGTTAGTGCATACTCACATAGGCGAGCCGTGTTCCAATGCGACGGAAGTAAGGACCTTATCATGGACGGATGATAAGCCACAACGGTGGTGTAGTGAACATCCCAGTCGGTCTCAGATAGCGACGGCGATGGCTATGACTATCACTGCCGACAGCTTTTGGGTTAAGAC